>NC_081566.1:1690312-1745700 GCF_022355385.1 Mustela nigripes | reverse complement strand
CTTTTTTTTTTTTTTTTAAAGATTTTATTTATTTTTTTGGCAGACAGAGATCACAAGTAGGCAGAGAGGCAGGCAGAGAGAGAGAGGAGGAAGCAGGCTCCCCACCAAGCAGAGAGCCCGATGCGGGGCTCGTTTCCAGGACCCTGAGATCATGACCTGAGCCGAAGGCAGAGGCTCTAACCCACTGAGCCAACCAAGCACCCTTGGGAATTTTTTTTATGTTGACACTATTTTATTTGACCCAATATATCCAAAATGTTATCATTTTAAATTAGGATCAGTATAAAGTTATTTGTGAGATAGTTTACATTCTTTCTCTTTATACTAAATCTCTGAAATTCAGCACACTTTACGCTGATAGTACACCTCATTCCATGTTCAGTAAGCGACAACCATCTCGGACATGTAGCTCTAGACTTTGAACTAATGGTGTCTGAAAGGGTAACAGAAGCCCCCCAGGAGGGCGACTTAAGTATTTAAGAGGTCAAATATAGAGATGGAGCACATGTACAAATGCTGCCCTACTTGGACTCTTGATTCATGAGAGGCCTTGAGATCCAAGAAAGCATTTCTAGAACATTCTTCAGAAGAGTATATTGTTATCATTTGCCAAATTCATGGCTGTTCACTTGTCAAAGTATTATTTTGAGAAAAGATGCATATATGGAGAAATTTTTTTTTCTTTTCAAAAATTTTTATTTAAATTCAATTAACACGTAATGTATTATTGGTTTCAGAGGTCAGCGATTCATCAGTCTTCTATAGAGAAAGAGTGTGCAGCTAACGCACGGGATGTAGGGATGTGAGCAGGTTCTACCTTGCCCTGTGCCTCTAGGAAGACCTGCAAGATACAAGCTCAGTCTTTCCCTCAGTGAGTTCTGTGGTTCTTCTGCATGATGACCATACCTTCCTCCACAGAGAAAGCCCTACAAAATACAAATTCAAGGTCGATCCCTAGCAGGAAGCATCAACAAAAAGAATGCAAGGAGTGGGGATGAGTAGATCAGGAGAAATACGCCACATACAAAAATACTAGGAGGTTTCAAAAGGCGATGGATGAGTGATGTCCAGTGGCGTGTAGGACATTCACTCTCTGTTTTCATGGAGACTCTTGTGGAAAAGGAAAATCATAGCAACTCTTAAGAGAAAAACAGGGGCTCCTGGGTGGCTCAGTTGGTTAAGCATCTGCCTTCGGCTCAGGTCATGATCCCAGGGTCCTGGGATCAAGCCCCGCATCAGGGAGCCTGCTTCTCTCTCCACCTCTGCCTGCCACTCTGCCTGCTCATGTGTGCGCTCGCTCTCTGACCAATAAATAAATAAAACCTTTAAAAAGAGAGAGAGAGAAAGAAAAACAACAAAACTGACTCCCATCCAGACTTCTTCCATCTCTCTGATAGAAATGACTTAGAACCAAAGACCCTGAGGAAAAAGAACGGAAAAATGAAAACATTATTTTATTAAATAATTTCATACTTCATAACACTAAGCTTCTCAGAGGCCATTCTCTGTATTTGACAATCGCAACTGGCTTACTTCCTAAAGACAAAACTTGTCCAAGGTTGAGATCTGGACTTCATTTTTAAATTGTATTCTATTTCATTTGGCTCTCCCTTCCCACCTGGTTTAATACAGATGTACTCAGATGACTCTGGTTGCTACTTAGAGTCCCCAAAACTTCGTCAATTGACGTCTGTCTTAGGATCGGAGTCAAGCCTTGCTCACCTCTCTAGCTTGGTGTGGTCCTTGATAGTTAATTGTCTCAATGTGCCTATTTACAAAAACGGATTAGCCATCCATCCTTGGGCAGAGATTGTTAGGAAGTTTCTTACATATAAAAGACATTGCCAGTGCTATAATGCTTAGAGGGGAGTGGTCAAAGACACATTGTATCTGTGTCCTGGCAGAGTGAATCATTTCTGTAATTTCTGTATTTACATTTTATATTTCTCTAAATGTATAGAAGTCATACAAAAGCAAGTCCTATACAAAAAATTAATAACTTGATCAGGTCATAGAGTTTATGAATTTATAGTCAAAAAGAGTAGTTGGGACTTAAGAGAGGCAGGATAGGGGGCTGTCATTAGTAGAAACAGAAAAGTTAATGCTTCACAATTGCCTCATGGAGCAAGGTAAATCAAGTAAATATGACAAATGCTAATATAGATATGTTAAATGCTTAATCCAGTGTAAGAATTTCTTTGGAGTACATAAACACTTTCGTCAAAGCCTCCTACCTTCTAGCTTCTTGTTCTCACCCATGATTTAGGAATCCCCGCCAGGTTACAGTGGTCTCCTAAAAAATACAAGCTCGTCAGCCTCTCTGTAGGTAAGGGACTGATTCTCAGCTCCATAATGTAGTATCTAAGGGCTATGAATCTGAAATTCAAAACCCAAGCCAAGGATGGGGGCTACGGTTGGAATCTCCCACCGAGCACATTAGCATTTCCCCAGTTACCGTGAGCGCAAAGAAGGAACGAAACTCAGCTTTTATTCTGTTTCCATTACTTCATCCATTCAGTGCTCCTCATGGCCTGGCATAGTGGAAATTTGTCCATTGCATTTAAGGAGAGTCTATACCCCACAGAGTAATTCACTGCATTGTCAGTTAAACAATCAATAGGTGGTTAAAGAAGCAATCAAGAATTCCTAAAGCCTCTTCACATCTTTCCCGTAGGCAGAGCTTTGACCTCTGTCCAGCTGAGAGGATTAGACCCCTGAACTCAGCCTTACCTGATTAGACCTGATTAGACCCCTGAACTCAGCAGGTTCCGGTGACGCCTTCCGGCTGAGCACAAATTGATTCTAAAGAATGACCAATTGCCCAGGCTTTCAGACGGCTTTCCCAGTTTCAACAGTGAAAATCCTGCACCCTGGGAAACTCCTCAGTACCACGTAGACCAGGATGGTTGGTGACCTACGTGGTTCCCTCCTTGGCTTAATCCCTTAGCAATCAATCCTTGTGTTTCTGAGCTAACTTTGCTCATCTCCAGGGTCTGTTGTTGGCTCTCGAGCACCAGTCATTGCCGTGAGCTGTGATTGCTTGTTTGCCCAGCACTCTGATGTCCGTGCTGCCAGGGCAGGAGGCACAGCAGGAGGGTGGTCTGTACCCCCAGAAACAATGGCTGATGCACAGCAGGTGCTCAGTACGTACCTGGTGAGTGAGTTGTTCATTACAGAGCGCTGACTGCCTGTTGTTCCCCGCTTCCCCCCTCAGATATCACAGTTTGCGCCCATGACCAGGTTAGTTGGCATCTCATCGGAATGAGTTCTGGCCCAGAGCTGTTCTCCATTCATTTCAACGGCCAGGTCTTGGAGCAGAATCATCATAAGATCTCGGCTATCACCCTTGTCAGTGCTACATCCACTACTGCAAACATGACTATGAGCCCAGAGGGAAAGTGGATCATATCTTCTCTCGTCCCAAGACATTTTCAAGGTAAGAAATTCTTCCAACAGTTTTGCTTGTGAGTATAGGATCTTTCCAGCCCCAGCACAAATCCCCTCATTCTCCTTTGCCTTTTCAAGCCACCCATGCTCCAGACATAGTGCCTTCGTCCTGAGAACAGAATCTCATTATTCTGCGCTTAGACTTTAACACATGAGTTGGAATAGAGGAAGTGGAGGAATTGACAAAGATTTCCTAAAATGAGGCAAAAGCTGAAAAAGGGTCTACTTCCTCAAAAGGAGAAAAAGGGAAGGAAGTAAATGCATACATAGAGTTATTCTTCTTTGGG
Source organism: Mustela nigripes (assembly GCF_022355385.1). Classification (NCBI taxonomy): domain Eukaryota; kingdom Metazoa; phylum Chordata; class Mammalia; order Carnivora; family Mustelidae; genus Mustela; species Mustela nigripes. The sequence continues at coordinate 1,741,966 of NC_081566.1, read as the reverse complement.
CTATTTAGTATTCAGCTAAAGAAAAAAACCTAAGTGCTAGAACAAATCAAACATCTGTAAATTTATGGAAGCACTAAGTTACAGAAAGCGCAAAAGATTGAACATGGAAAAATTATCTTTTATAAGAAGGTGGACACAAAGCCTGGCACAAAGAGTAACCCACTGGATGTATGTTGAATAGAAAAAGCATAGTATTTAACTAGCTAAGGAGTGGACTTTAAGGAACATGGGTAAGTTTTGGTGGGAAAAAGAGTCAGCCCAGGTTGTTACATGGTATCTTGTAAACAAAATAACTAATTGTTCTATTACACATTGTTGCTTGAAAACTGTTGGGAATACCCCTGAAACAAATAATACATTATATGTTAATAATAAATAAATAATGTGTAAATAAATAATAAAAATAATAAATAAAACTTTTGGGAAGAGGGTCTGTGTCAACAGAGACCAAAATGTAAGTAAGTGATATCACTACAGGAAATAATTTTCTTACCAAAACAATGTATGTAAAAGCCAGACACATAAGAAAGAGACACTTCAGTGGGATCATTTTGTTTTCTGTTTGCACTGAGCAGTCAAAATTATATTCAAAGTCATGAAATTGTCACAATACCCTCGGTAGAGTCCCCCATAATAATAAAACAACAACAGCAAAACTATCATCATTGACATTAAGCAATATGTATATTAACTTGTTTAATTCTTAACAATAATTTTATATAGTATGTGCTTGCATTATCTCCATTCTACAAATAAAGGGACAGATGATGGGAAAAATGAGAACTCAACAAGACTTAAGTCATAAGATTTTAAGGATCTGGAAATTACATTTTTTTTCCTCTGAAAGAAATGAAATCTTTTCATGTTTTTTCTTTAACCCATCTTCTCTTTCCTTTGCTTTTAATTCTTACCCCTTTCTCTATGGTACTGAAAGAGCTGCAGACCAAAATGTCCAGAAGTTGTCTGAGCAGCACTTTTGCTGTAATTACTTAAATCTTCCACAAATTTATTTAAAAGATAGACATTTGGATTGGCCGTAATTTCTTCTCTCAAATCCTTTCATTGCCTTTGTATTCTAATTCAGCTGGGATGCAGGCTCACATTGACATTAAAAACTGTGCGAAGAAAACCAGGAATCCTAAGAAACTAACTCGTGACCAGAGGCGGCACATGAAGAGGTGGGAATACTTCATTGCTGCGGAGGAAGTCATCTGGGACTACGCACCTGTAATACCAGTGAATATGGACAAGTGAGTTCTGGGGTTCTTACCACTGTGTGAAGGTTCAGGGGTCTTAGAAGCATGGGGTGAAATGCCAGGAGTTGACTGCTCTCAGGGGTATGCATGCATTGGTTTCAGCTATTTTTGTCCAAATCAATCTGGAATTACTCTAAACTCCCCATGGGAACTCAGCAGCATGAGAGTAGGAACAGTAGTAGTAGTAGTAGTAACAATAATAGTAGTAGTAGTCGCAGCAGCAGCAACAGTAGTAGTAGTAACAGTAGTAACAGTAGTAGGAGGAGGGGGAGTAACAATAATAGTAGTAGTAGTAGCAGTAGCAGCAGCAGCAACAGCAGTAGTAGTAGTAGTAACAGTAGTAACAGTAGGAGGAGGAGTAGTAGCAGCAGCAGCAACAGTCTTACTAGCAATAGCGCTACCCACTTGTTGGATGCTTGCTATTGCCAAGCACCATGTGAAACATTTACTATGAGTTTTACTTTAACTCTCCAAGTTAGAAACAGCTTTTATTTTATTCTGTAGATTAGAAAAGATGTCAGAGAGAGTAAGAAATTTGGAAATTCAAATAACCTTAACACTTGAAAAATACTCAAGTTCACTCACAATAAGAGAAGTGCAAATTAAACTCCACTGAGACATGATTTTCCAGCTCGCAGACTCACAAAATCTGCTGACATAATCTCTTGGCTAGGCTGTAGGAGAAAGTGCTATCATACATTGTTGGTGGGACAATAATCTGATGCAGCCAGTCAAGAAGACGATTCGACAATAGGTATCGCCATTACAAACACACGTGCTCACAGTGATAAATGCGTGTGTCCTCGGACCCAGCAGTTGTACTCTGGGAATTTGCTATGTAGGTGTATCGTTCACATATGAAGTGATGTATGTACTGGATATTTACTGCTACACTGTGAGTAGTGGCAATGGTTTGAAAACAACCTGAAATGTCCTTCAGTAGGAAATGAGTTTAACAAATTATGACACATCCATATGATGGACTACTATGCATCTGTTTTCAAAAAAGGACGTAAGCACTCCCTATATACTAGTATAAAAAGTTCTCCAAGTTATGTTATTAGATTAAGAGGTCAAGAGAAGTAAAAATGGCAGAAGAGGAGGTCCCCTGCCCATATCCCTCCACAGCAAGAGTGATTTGACAGCTATCCACAAACAGAAGTACTTCTGTGACAGCTTTGGGATCCAGGTAGATTTGAGAAATTGCAAGACCTTCCTAACAGAAGCCAAGACCAAGGAAGGATATTTTGAGAAGGCACGTCATGCTTAGATGGTAGATTCACTGATGGTGCTCCCAGCTACAAACTTGGAAGCAACCTTGTCCCATTATGGACTCAGCTACTGCCCCACTTGACCTTGGTCTTGACACCAGCATCATTTGCCAAAGGACCCAGAAGTCACACCTGACCATGACCCTGAAGGGTGGCCTACAGAACTTGGATGGTGTATGTATCTTAAAGTGGCCCTGTAACCAGCTCCAGCCCTGGAATAGTCCTGCCAGCTCAGGGACTTTCAGGAAATCCCATCCATCCATGCCCCAGGAGGCTGGTCTGCAGACCTCGGTCCCACTGCAAATCTTGAAGCATCACTGTAACCCCGCTCCAGCTCTCCCAACTGCGGTCTTGCCCACCAAGGGATATACCCAATGACCTGATGGGAACCTTCTCAAGGACCAGATGGGAGCCACACCCATCAAAAAACCTAATAACAGCACTGCCATTTCCAGACTCCACTATAAACCTTGAAATAAGCCACTACCCCAGCACTAGCTCTACTGACCAAGGTCCTAGAGACAGTTGTATCTGCCCAGAGACTTGACAGGATCCATGCCCGCCTGACCCCCTGGTAAAAGGCCCACTAACCACAGATGCCACTCTAGGTTCAGAAGCAGCCACATGACCTGGTTCCAGCTTCACTCAGCTGTGATCACAGAGGCAATCCCAGCAGCCCAGAGACTTGACAGGAGAAGGTCTTTACCTGACAAAATCAGTCAGTAAAGACCAGAAGAAGGTGTTTACTCCTTCAAATGTACATGAATACAAGGCTACACGAATCACAAAAAATCAGGCAAAAATGACACCATGAAAGGAAACTAATAAAGCTCAAATAACCAATGTGAAAGAAATTGAGATCTACAAATTGACAAAAATTCAAAAACAATTATCTTAAGTGAGGGACAAGAGGACAGGTAGGCAAAGAAATGAAATCAGGGGGACGCCTGGGTGGCTCAGTGGGTTAAAGCCTCTGCCTTCAGCTCAGGTCATGATCCCAGAGTCCTGGGATCGAGTCCTGCATCGGGCTCTCTGCTCAGCGGGGAGCCTGCTTCCTCCTCTCTCTGACTGCTTCTCTGCCTACTTGTGGTCTCTGTCTGTCAAATAAATAAATAAAATCTTTAAAAAAAAAAGAAAGAAAGAAATGAAATCAGGAAAACAATGCATGAATAAAATAAGTGTAACAAATAAATAAAAACCATAAAAAATAACCAGAGAACCTGGAACTGAAGGATATAATGACAGAATTTTAAAAATTCAGTAGAGAACTTCAGTAGCAGACTTGATCATGCAGAAGAAAGATTCAGCAAACTCAAAAATAGGTAATTTAAAATTATTCAGTTATAACGACAAAAAACGAGGTGGAGAATGGAAAAGAATAAAGCAAGCTCACATGACTTATATTTACCGTCCAATATATGCATTATGAGAGTCCCAAAAGGAGAATTAATGAAGGGGTAGAAAGCTTATACAAAGATAATGACTACAAATGGGATTCTTGATCTTGGAGTTGTGAGTTCAAGCCTCACATTGGGTGCAGAGATTGTTAAAAATAAAATCTTAAAAAAATAATAAATTTTTTTTAAATCAGCAAAGAATCTAAATTGACATTTTTCCAAAGAAGACATACAATTGGAAAATAGATATGTGAAAAGGTGTTCAACATCACTAGTTGTTAGGGAAATACAAATCATATCCACAATGAGATTATCACCTCACACCTGTGAGGAAGGCTACTACAAAAAAATGGTAACCAGGGTTGGTGAGGGTGTGAAGAAAATGGAACTTTGTACAGTGTTGGTAAGAATATAAATTGGTATGACCATTATGGAAAATAGTGAGAAGGCTCCTCCAAAAATTAAAAATAGAAGTACTGTATGATCCAGCAATTCCACTTCTGAATTATATCCAAGGGAAATGAAGTCAATATCTTAAAGAGGTATCTGCATTCCATGTCCACGGCAGCATTATTCACAATGGCTAAGATATGGAAACAACCTGAGCATCTGTTGATGGATGGATGGATAAAGAAAATATTACACACATGCAGGAATATTACTCAGTCTTAAAAAAGAAGAAAGCCTGCCATTCAAGACAATGTGGATGAACCTGTAGAAGATCGTGCTAAGACACGTTCCAGACACAAAATGACAAATGCTGCGTGAGGTGATGAAAGTGTTAATTAGCGTAACTGTGTTTATCACATATACACATACATAAATCATCATGTTATACTTCTCAAATATATACAGCTGTCAAAATCACCTCAATGAGGCTGGGGAAATGCAAAAAAAAAAAAAAAAGTCAAGTTTCCTTTTCTTAAAGGGATGAGGGTATAAGAATATTTATATTTGCAAGTCACATTTCCATATTTATGCATAAAAATGCTCTGGAATGATACATATGAAATTAATGCAAGTGAATATCTAGAAAATACAGGGATGGTCAGGGAGGTGGGGTTGATGGGAAAAATACGTGAGTGAGAGCTTTCTTCTGTAATCAAAATCATGTGAATGTATTTGCTATTCAAAAAATTTGACTGAGAAAAAGAGCAAAAAAGGAACTTGCTCAAGATTATATAATACTATTTGATGGAACTGAGTAAGATTCCAGGGCTCTGGCAATAGTGTGTGCCTTTTATTGTGCAGAATATATGCAGAAAATGAGTAAATTCTATCACAGAACTTCTGTTTTTGCAAACTAAGGCAATAAAGAGGACCAAAAGGAAAAGTGGTTCCTGTTGCAGACCCAAGTCTTGTATCGAGTTGCTACAGAAGACGAGTGGAGATGGTTGCTCTTTAGTTGGCACTTGGATTGGATGGCTGATAGGAGGGTGAGCCCAACAGCACAGAACTCTGACTAATGAAGATAGTCAAAGCTTCCAGGTGTGGGGCATAACTTTTAGAGATCAAGAAATATCCGGGAAGTCAATAAAGTTACCATAAATTAAGTCATAACAAAGACTTGAGAAAAAATCACAGTACATCCTCTCCTTTCTTTTGGATAGACATTTTCCCAGAGACGTCTAAGGTCTTTATAGTGACCAGAGTGACAGGAGGTTCTAAGTAGCTGTTTCTAACCAGGCCTGCAACTTTGTCAGTGTTGCAGGAGACAAAGGTTTCTGGTTTTCCAGCTAAAGAGCAGATATTGGGACTTTGCAAACCACATTATGAATTTATTTTTAGAAAACTAGCATTTTTAGCTAATCCAAGAACAGAACTTCTAAACACAAGGAGTTTCAAAATCGTAAGGGGTCTTTACTTGAGCAGATGGTTTAATTTTTCTAAAAATTCATTTCACTTTAAGAAAATACAGATCTCTGCATTTGGATAATTTCTCAAACCAAATTGGAAAACATTATAAGAAGGTTGTCTACAAACAGTATCAAGATGAATCTTTCACTAAACGTATGGAGAATGATAATATCAAAGAAGATGGGATCTTGGGCCCGATTATCAGAGCCCAGGTCAGAGACACACTCAAAGTAAGTAACAGAAAAATAGAACCGTGGGAGAAATTAAATAGAAAAGACAGTTTATAAGCACTGGTTCTTTGTAGTAAAAAGAAAAATATGTCCATGTAGTTTTTAATTCAAATGCAACTTTAGTTTCTATGTAGTATTTGCTCTGATTTATAGCCTACCTCATAATACAAAGAATCTGCGACAATTTACCAAATTATAAAGGAATAAAACAAAGAGCCAATGTAATTGAGGTGAAGTGTGATATGGGGACAAAGAAAATATAGCCATGGGTAAGTATACACATGCCATGTGCTGCTTTTTTTTTTTTTTAATATTTCTCACTTAATCTTTTTTTAAATTCTTTTATTAACATAGGATGTATTATTTGTTTCAGGGGTACAGGTCTGTGATTTGTCAGTCTTATACAATTCACAGCACACCGTATGCTTCTATAAGGGTTCCTACAAGTTTCGTCCAAAGTTTTCTAGCATCCAAGTAAAATATGTCAGGGCAAGATTCACAAAAGTCATAAACAAACATAATTCCCCTTGATACTGAGACCAGTTTCCCCCATGGATCCTTAAAAAGAGGATGCTGTATAATACAGCGGGTAGAGTCTGTGATAGCATCCCTACAACTGGTTTAATAAATAAGTTGCTGGGGCCCCTGGGTGGCTCAGTCGGTTGAGCATCCAACTCTAGACTTTGTCTCAGGTCCTGATCTCAGGGTCCTGAGATGGAGACTTGCCTCTAGCTACATGCTCGGCTGGGGGGTCTGCTCGAGATCCTCTCTCCCCCTCTGCCCCTCCTGCACCACATGTCCACTCTCTCTCTCTCTCTGAAATGCATAAATAAATCTTAAGTAAATGAATGAGTGAATCAGTCACATAGCTTTGTAAAATAAATGTTTGTCATTATAGCTGAGAACAGAACAGTAAATCCAATTGAGTATAAACAAGTCACCATTGTGCTCTTGGTATGTAGTTCTCCCTTGGCTGGTCTCTGATGGGGATAAATTTAGACATGACTCAAGAGCACCGAGTGTTCTTCAGACAGCTCTCTTTAAAAATGTGCCCCATCATCGTGCTTTTGGTAGGAGCTGGGCAGCAAAGACTGCAGACTGCAAACGTTGGCAAGATTCTAGAACGCAGGTCGTCTGCAGAGTAAGGGGGATCCAAATGCTTAGGCAGTCAACCAATGGAAGGCGAGAGAAGGTCCTCGCTTGAAGATTAAGGAGCATGGCTGGGGCCCCTGAGTAGACCCTGCCCCTCCCCTCACCCCTTTGCCCGCACACAGGGCATTTTTGCTCAGTTACATTCCCTACAGACGAGAGCGCGGCCCTTCTCTGTGCTTCTCCCCCTTCCCTCATTTCTGAGCTCGCCCATCCTTTTTACGTGCTCTCTAGCGGTGTGACTCTGCCTCGCCATCTGTGTGCCATCTGTGTGCCCCTCAGAAAGGGACACCGAGGACAGTGTCCCAGGGGATCTGCCAGGTGGAGGGCATCGCGGTCTAAAGAGAAGGAACAGAGCTGAAGGCGCACGTGGTCGAACCCAGGGAGGGGCAGGGGCCTGGGGTCGGACTGGGAAGGGCGCTGGGCTGTGGGAAGGCCACTCGGAAGGGCAGACTTCTCTCTCCGGTTGCCCCTCCCCGCGGGGTGGAGCGGCCTGGAAGGTTCGCGGCCACAGGAGAGGTTGCGGCCCAGGCAAGCGCACAGGCTCCCGCGCGGCCGGGGGCGCCGGCGCCGAGTCGGTTCTCGCGACCCGACCGAGGCCCGGAGTCATGGGTCTGGGTTGCCTTCCAGATCGTGTTCAAGAACATGGCCAGCCGCGTCTACAGCATCTATCCGCACGGAGTGACCTTCTCTCCGCACGAAGACGACGCCAACGCGTCGCTGGCTTCAGGTGCGGACGGGGTCGGCCCAGGGCAGCCGCGCCTCTGCCCGCCCGCTGTGCCCTGCCCTGCCCGGCTCGGCGACACGGCCCCAGCGGCCCGGTGGCGGTCGCTCCCGCGCGGTGCCCCCCGCCCTGTCACCTGCTGGTGCCCGGGGCCGCCACCCGCGGCGCGATCGCGGCCTCTCCGGGGCGTCGGGCCTCTCCGGGCTCGCGAGGGCGGGTGGGTTCCGGCCAGAGCTCCGGCTCGCGGCCCCGCGCCATCCTCCGGAACGGAACGGTCCGCCTGTCTCCCTCCAGACAACACGACCATGGTCAGGGCCGTCCGACCCGGGGAGACGCACACGTACAAGTGGAACATCCTGGAGTCCGACGAGCCCACAGAGCACGACGCGCAGTGCCTGACGAGGCCCTATTACAGCCACGTGGACGTCACCAGGGACATCGCGTCCGGCCTCATCGGCCTCCTGCTCATTTGCAAGAGCCGCTCCCTGGACAAACGAGGCATCCAGGTACCCCGTCCGCGGACGGGCCCTGCAGAAACCCCAGAGCTTGGTGGGCTGGAGCAGATCCGGTCTCCGGGCTCAGTGACCGGGCTTCGCCTTCTAGAGAACAGAATACTATGTGGCCCTCTCTAACGCCAGTGGGACAACATGTATTCCTTTGTTGTTTGTTTGTTCGTTTGTTTGTTCGTTTCTGTTTTTGCTTGTCTACTTTCATGTAGATTCTCACTCTAGAGGGCAGTTCTGCAACGTGACACCATATTTTGTTGTAGTTTGAAATTCCAAGTCTTCTGTATGTCATCAGCAAGCCACTTAGCTCTCTTAATTTCTTCCTTTTATTAAATGGGTAATACCCTCCTAAAAAAATTTTTACAGGGTTGTTTTGGGGCTCAGCGAGATGCCACCTGGTAAAAGTGTAAAGCACTCTGCCAATCCTTGTTCTCTTTAGAGACCTGGATCGGGGAGAAATAAGAGGGAGAATACTTTGGAGACATAAAATCTGGTGAAGTTGGACCCAGACAATGGTCCATCTCTAGTGATACTAAATTATAGACACAAAAGTGAACAAAGACACGGATCTTCATTGGAAAATAATAGTCCCATGCTATTAACTTAAAATTCTGATCAGGCTAAGCTATAATCAAAGAAGTTCATCCTAAAGCATACACAATAAATAAATGTCTGGAAAAATCAGAAATGGACCTTTGGAAGACCTTAATTTATTGAGCGAGGAAAGGAAACAGGAAGGGAGAGGTAGAAAGCGTTCCTATTGCAACCTTCTGTTTTCTCCTTGCAACTATGTGGAGCATGTCTAGTCAGTCATCCGGGTGGACAGGTGTCCACTCACAGAGATAAAACAGAATTATAACTGCCATGAGGAGATAGAATTTTTCTATTAGGATGTTTTAGTCTCTGAATTTTCTGATCTGCTCTGTTTGTCTTTGCATATTACCTTTGGCTCTAACAAAGGCTTTGTACAAAATGGGCTGTCATAAATGCCAGACTTTGGGGCTGCGGTGGCCCCAAGACTGTGCCTCTTTGGTTTTGGAGAACTCAGTGCTGTGGGTCCTCTGCTGGGACGTTGATCACCGAGCAGGGCACGTTTCCCCTCCAGAGGGCAGCAGACATCGAGCAGCAGGCCGTGTTTGCGGTGTTTGATGAGAACAAGAGCTGGTACATTGAGGACAACATCAACAAGTTCTGTGAAAATCCCGACAAGGTGAAACGGGACGACCCCAAGTTTTACGAATCAAACATCATGAGCAGTAAGTCCTGTCACTACTTTTGTCCATCAGTTTTTCCCTCCCATGCTTGAAGGATGACTGTGCATGAAGGCAGAGGCACGGGTTAGAATTCAATCGCCACCCAGACATTTGGGGACGAAGTTACTGGGGAATACTAGAGCAGCCGTCCTATGACCAGAGGCTAAAAGCTGTTTGTTCTTAGGAAGTCTTCTTGGCCTCAAGCTCCAAATGTGCATGTGCATTTACACACATGCTCTGGGCTCCTCCACTCTGGAGGAACAGGGTGAGAGCGGGGTGTTGAGGAAGGGGCTCCAGGCCTTTGTCAGTGGTATGTGGGGTTTTAGACTGCGTACAAGCTGAACGGGCTCCATGGCCGGAGCAAAAACAAGGTAAGTAGTCTGAAACTAGGTGGTCGCATTAAATGGAGGCAAAATGCAGATGGGGAGCCAGAGTCTTAAAAAGCCAATTCACGAAGAGGTTTGAAGTGAGAGGTAGGAAGTTCAGAACAGAAGAAATTCCCTGAGCCAAAGTTCTGGCATTTGCTGTGGTTTTCAGTGCTGGCGCCTAAAGCCACTGCTGTGAGAAGTCTGAGAGAAATGGCACTGAGCCTGCTAAAAGCAAACTTTGCCACGGGGGTCAAGGTTCCCACCACTGTTCCTCAGAGTCAAGAGCCATTATGATCACTTTCTCTGATATGAATGATGGAATTCTCAGAACAGGCAGGTGTCCTGAAAATAATTCCAAACAGGGAGTTACTCAGCTTTCTTTGCATAATTTCATTTTGGGCAGTGAATCTGTCATAGTTTTAGGCTAATGTTATCCATTAGAAATTCTGCATGAGCCACAAATATAATTTTAAAATTTCTAGTAACCATATGAAAACTTAAAGTGAACTATATCCCAAATATTATCATTTCAACATATAATCGATATAAAAATGGATGAGATTGGCTTTCTTTATTTCGCACTAGGTCTCTGAAATCTGGTGTGTATTTTATACTTACAGCACATTTCAATCCAGATTTTCCACATTTCAACTGCTCAATAGCCACTTGTAGTCAGCGCCCACTGTATCAGACAGGACAGCTATAGACCATTTAGAAGAGCCTCCCAAATGAAATACAAACTAAAAACATATTATGTCATTAAGTGCTCCCTGGTGCCAGGCATCACTTTAGTATCTGGGCCAGAGTGGTGGCACAGGCAGAGGTGGGCCCTGTGATTTAGCACCATGCTTAGAACCTAAGTAAATAAAGATACTGCCTTTGAAAAATAATAAAAATGTGTGAACTTAATACTTGATTGAAAACTATAGATTATCTCAATGTTAATAGGATGTAATTAAAGCTGCAAAATGTGCTAAATCTGCCTGCCTGTGAGGGACACTATCTCTTACTCACTAATCAATGTGTCAAGGTGAATTGCTTATATTATGCTTCCCTTCCAGGAAGACTCATTCTAGATATTATTGTAAGTTGAGGTTTAGACCATCTTTAAAAGTTGAGTGTGGAAAACAGAATTTGATACACACTTGACCAATGAATGAGTAAGTCAATGGGAATGAAAGGCTTTATCTTTCTCCTGATACTTCTCCCTTGGCTAACGTAGGGAAAATAAGTTCTCATTTGGGAAGTCTGAGTTTGATGTAGTCACATGTTAGACAGGCTGGTGATGCTTATCGTAATCACTGCTTTGCTACAACCAAGTTAATATTGGGACATTAATCAAGGGTATCATTCAACACATGACCTTTTATTGGCGGAGGCTTCATGTTAATGGATTTTCCTCCTTCAGCGATCAATGGCTATGTCCCTGAGAGTATACCCACACTCGGATTCTGCTATGATGACACCGTCCAGTGGCACTTCTGCAGTGTAGGAACCCAGGATGACATTTTGACCATTCACTTCACTGGGCACTCATTCATCTATGGAAAGAGACATGAGGACACCTTGACCCTCTTCCCTATGCGTGGGGAATCTGTGACGGTCACCATGGATAATGTTGGTAAGAGCCTGGACACTCAGAGAGGAACCTCTGATCTATTAAGGTCTGCTACAGCTTCCCAAGCTACCATAGTTCCTCAGTTTATCTTTCTGATCCCATACAGACTTTCCTTTCAGTACTTTTCATGATTTCTCTTTGGGGAATTAATTACTTAAATGGACCCAGTCCCTTCATGTGGGCTCCATTCATCCTTCTCTGTGCTACGTGAGAAGGAAAGACGCAACAGCAAAAAGATAAGGCTTGACTTTGAGGAGGAGGCATGAACATTCAGCCACAAAAGAGTGTTCTTTGATCAAAATGGCCTTTTCCATTTCTAGGGCTAGCCACACCACTGTGGGTTAGTTAGTAATCAGATACAATACCTCGGAGGGTGGGGTTTGGAGCTCCTCGGATGTGCTCGGGGACTCAGTGTCTGTGTAACCTTGGACAAGTTCCTTGACCTCACCGAGCTTCCCGTATTCATCTCCAAAACACAATCACACTTTACAGGGTTGCTTTGACCGTGAATTGTCATATGTACCAAATGCCTAGCGCTCAGCAGACACTCAACAAGTGTAACTGTTAGAGACGCCCCGGCACATAATAATGCCATTTCAAAGAGATTCAAAATTGCCTTCGAACCACCTGAGTCATTCATTGCTTAGAAATACATCTTACATCATCCACCCCATCAGTCCCAATTTTCAAACGAGATGTGCAACCAACAAGATGTTTATGATAGCTAAAGCCTACTTTATTTTTAACTTTTTCCTTTTTAAATATATTCTAAAACAGTGACTCTTAAACTATCTGTGCTAAGCGTTTTCTCCCTCACTGACCAGCACTTTCAGTCTGTATTGTTTTATGAGATAAAGGCACTGATCACATATCACATTGGGTGCACAGCAATGTCAGTTTGCTGAACAGTTTCCTAAACACCTTACACCTAACTTCTCTCCTTATGTGACTACAGGTAATCAACAGTTCTCAGGTCAGTGGTGACCCACAGACCACACTTGTCAACCCCCACCTGAAGTTTGTTGAAAATTGTCTGCCAATGGGTCCTAGGGTTTTTGTATCTTTTTCTGGGCTTAGAGCTGTTTTCTCTGTCTCTCTTCTATAGGAACTTGGATGTTAACGACAATAAATTCCAATCCAAGAAACAAAAACCTAAGGTTGAGATTCAGGGATGTTAAATGTATCCGGGATGATTACGAAGACTCGTATGAGATTATCTACGGACCTCCCGCATCTACAGCCATGACTACACGGAAAATGCGTGATTCTTCAGAAAACATGGGTGAAGAGGTTGATGATGACGATGATTACCAGAACAGCCTGGCTTCATGGCTGGGAATTAGGTCATTCAGAAATTCATCACTTAATCAGGAGGAAGAGGAGTTTAATCTTACTGCCCTAGCTCTGGAGAACAATTCTGAATTCATTCCTCCTGATACAGCTCTTAGTTCAAATTCTTCTTCCATAAGTAACATTAGCAGGTTTACTGTCTATAACTTTGCAAAACCTCAGAAAACTCTTCCTCACCCAGCAGCCACCATGGCTGGCCGCTCTCTGGGACACATTGGCTTAGACAAGAACTCAGCTCTCAACCGTTCGACAGCAGAACATTCCAGCCCTTATTCTGAAGACTCTGTAGAGGATCCTCTACAGCCAGACATCACAGAGATAAGCCTACTTCCATTTGATGCAGAAGGATTCAGGGATCAAGAACATGCTAAGCATAAGGGATCCAAGAAAGGAAGCAAGCACACAGCAAAGTATAGGTTCTCCCAAGTGGAATTTTCAGCACAAAAAACTGGGAGATACTTAAGCCAAGGCAATTCGTCTCCTTCCAGAATGGGATCCTGGGAAGACCTTCCCAGTGATCCGTTACTCTTAAAACAAAAGAATCCATCCAAGGTTGTGAATGGGAAGTGGCATGTGGTGTCTGAGAAAGGTAGTTATGAAATCGTTCCAGATGCTGATGAAGACATGGCTGTTGATAAGCTGCTGGACAGCCCCCGGAATGCCTCAAGGACTTGGGGAGAAAACATCCCTCTCATAAAAAAGCACAGAAAGCAGAGTGGCCACCCCAGATTTTCTGGAATTAGAAATAAATCTCTCCAAGTAAAACAGGACAGAGGAAACAGTGGATTGAAGAAAATCCCTTTTTTCATTAAAACACGAAAAAAGAAAAAAGAAGTGAAGTTTGCACACCATATTCCTCTATCTCCAAGGGGCTTCCACCCTCTAAGAGGAAAGACCAATACCACATTTTCAGACAGGAGACTTGATCATTCGTTGTTACCCCATAAATCTGATGAAACATCTTTTCCCACAGACCTCAATCAGACATTCCCCTCTGTGAATCTGAGCCTGTTAGCCTCACTTCCTGACCATAATCACAATGCCCCAAATGACACCAGTCAGATGAGCTCCCCTTTAGATCTTTATCAGGCAATACCCCCAGAAGAATACTATCAGGCATTTCCTATTGGACAGTCCGATCAAGTACACTCCACTACAGACTCTAGCCATACATCTCCTCCAGAGTCTGGCCAGATGCTCGACTATGACCTAAGAAAAAAGCCGTTCCCTACTGACATTGATCAAGTGTTCCCTTCTTTGGAACCTGAAGCCTGGCAGGCAACTCTCTCTGCAGATCTCAGTCAACTAACCATTTCCCCGGATCTTGACCATACAACCTTTTCTCCAGACCTCAGCCAGACAACCCTGTCCCCAGACCTCAGCAAGACAACCCTTTCCTCAGACTTTGACCATACAGCCTTTTCTCCAGACCTCATCCAGACAACCTTTTCTCCAGACCTCAGCCAGACAAACCTGTCCCCAGACCTCAGCAAGACAACCCTGTCCCCGGACCTCAGCAAGACAACCCTTTCCCCAGACTTCGATCATACAACCTTTTCTCCAGAGCTCATCCAGACAACATTTTCTCCAGACCTTGACCAGGCAACATTTTCTCCAGACCTCAGCCAGACAACACTTTACCCAGACCTTGACCAGACCAGCTTTTCTTCAGACCTCAGCCACACAACACTTTCCCCAGACCTCAGTCAGACACCCTTTTCTCCAGACCTTGACCAGGAGACTCTCTCATCAGACATCAGCCAGACAACCCTTTTTCCAGACCTCGATCAGATGCTCCTTTACCCAGACCTCAACCAGGCAACTCTCTCTCCAAACATTAGTCAAACAGCCCTTCCTCCTGATCTAGATACATCACTTCCTCCAGACCTTAATCAGACATCCTACACCTCTGAATCTACTCAGTCATTGCTTCCTCCAGAATTTGGTCAGATTTCCTCTCATCCAGACATTGGTCAGGTGCCATCTCCTACCCTAAATAACACTCTTATGCCAAGAGAACTTAACCCACCAGTCGTAATAGGCCTCAGTGCAAATGATGGAGATTATATTGAGATTATTCCAAGGCAGAAGGAAGAGAGCAGTGAAGAATACACTGCTGAAATTGATTTTGTGGCCTATGATGACCCTTACCAAACTGATACTAGGACAGACATCAACTCCTCCAGAAATCCTGACAGCATTGCAGCGTGGTACCTCCGCAGCAACAGTGGAAACAGAAAATATTATTACATTGCTGCTGAAGAAATATCCTGGGATTATTCAAAATTTGCTCAAAGGTTTGGCCAAATTTTCTCCTTTTATACTCTCATGTTTCCACTACTGCTAAAAAGATTGCTACAGTCCAAGGAAAAAATTCTGGGCAAATTATACTAAGTATAATTTTGGTCCCCTATTACAACTTGTCCTATGCAATTTCCTTTGTCAATTCCAAGATTAGCTCTCTACATTTGGTGACATTTGGACAATGCAAGAACAATCACTATAAGAATCTATGATAATCGATAGTTAAGGAAGCCCCTCCTCTCTCTTCCGCTCTCACCACACGTGTTCCTACCATGTTTCCTTGCCTGAGTGCAGAATCCAACCTATCCATAGCTATCTGCTAATCAACATGATTTCATTGAAGTTGGCTTCACATCCAAATTTGTGATGTAGAAATCTCCTTTTGCATTTGGTTACCAAAAAATACGTTAAAATTGTTTACTGATCAATATAAAGTATACAGCATCTTGGTGACATTTGATTCAAATTACATGAGATTCCAGTAGCAGAGGCCAAGGATACAAGCCAGTTTAGAAACAAAAAGTAAGTTTATATCTTCAACTGAGGCAGTCATTCAGTGATGATGTACCTTAATTTAATCTGGGGCTTTAATTTGGCGCATAGAATCACTCCTCCAATAACTCTTTAATGAGTGCTTATTCTCTCCTAAGCATTGTGCTAAGTGCTGAGACTCTAAAAGAGAATAATATAAACATACACGACTCCTGCCCTCATAGAACTTGTGTCTAGTTGGGCAGGTGGATATGAATTAAATACTCCCATAAATAAGTGTAAAATATAACCAGCTAAAGACCAAGAAGGAAAGGAAGATACATGCTGATATGAGACTTGAGGAATCTGACCCCAAGGAAGTGGTATTTGAGCTGAGATTGGAAGATGAGTAGAAGTAAACTAGGTAGGAAGTAGAAAGAGGAGAACATTCTAGACAGAAAGAAGGGCATGATGAGGACCTGTGGAAGCAGGAAGCCCTGAAACCTGTAGTTGGAGCTCAGGAAGAAGGTGAGTGGTAAGAAAGCGTTTGGCTAGCTCTGCAAAGGCCAGATGCCGCTAAGTTTTATAGGCCATGGGAAGAATTTTGGTGTTTATCCAAAGAGCAAAACTAAAACTTGACATTGAAAATTTGAACTTGAAATGAAAGTTAAAACTTCAGAAGTTTGAAGCCATTCCTGGTTTCCTAGAATATATGAGCTCCTTTCCTGGACTCTACTACTTTCATTTTTTAAATGAAGATGTTACACTGAATGGCCCCCAACATACTCTTCATATTTAAACTTTCAGGATTCTAGTCACTCTTCAACCACGGAGTTGGAGGAGTTCATGCAGTTTTGCAAGTGGCCTAACTACAACAGAGAGTTTCTAAGGGATCCATAGACATTTCTGAGAGTTTTCAGTTCAATTCCACTTAAGGATAAACACCATAATGAGGTGGACTCTGTATTCTGGGATGACAATATAGAGAAAGAAGAGAGGAGGGACAAGGGGCAAGGCTTAGCTGCAGATTCTCAGGGACACAGCATGGTGACCATGCTTGAACAGTCTAAATATAGTACAATATAGCTTTTCCAAAAGCTAATGGGTACAGTAAAAGCCAAAAGCCAAAGGATAATCAGAGTAAGCAAGCACAGTGCATGGTATGGCTTACAGAAGTTATTTCATTAATCTGGTGCTGGCATTTCCATATTAGAACTCAGTTAGTTTAAAACACATTTTTGGCGCACCTGGGTGGCTCAGTTGATTAAGCTTCCAACTCTTGATTTCAGCTCAGGTCATGTTCTCAGGGTTGTGAGATTGAGCCCCACATTGGGCTCCATGTTGGACATGGAGCCTGCTTAAGATTCTCTCTCTCCTTCTCCCTCTGCTCTTCCTACCCCCCCCCAATAAGAATAAAACATATTTTCCCATGACTTTCTATTTAAATGTAGCACCCATTGCTATGTGAGAATAAATAGTTTATCTAGGGATTTCGAAAAGAGGCTCTGAAGGAGTAAGATTTAGGGCCTTTCCAAAGTGGAAAGGGATAGAACCAGTTCCTTCAAAATTCTATATACCATTCCAGACATGCAAGCCAAGTGTATGGTAATCAGAGCTGCTTTGCTTGCCCCCAAGTGCTCTGTAAAACTCTGTTACGCTTGAGGTCTGGAAGGATGGGGTCGGTAGGGTAAGAAGTGGGAAGGAAGACAGAATGGGATCCTCTATTGGCGGCTCACAGTGCGTGACGGACGTGGTGCATGACGGAGGAGTTTTGGCCTGTTTCCACAGGCCTGGGGCGTGGAGGAGTCAGTGAGAGAATACGATGTGCTCTGGCCACAGACTGAACTAGTGAACTGCACAAGGAATAACAGGATTTTTAAAAAGGAAATGAGAGAAAAATGGCTACTTTCAGAGTATAAAACTCCCAGCCACCTAGTGACCTTCACAGGGGTGACCGTTGACACCTGACAGCCCCAAGCCCTGGCTGCTTCTGATACTGAAATCTGCTAGGTGACTATGTGGTTATATTTGTTCATTCACTGATATGTTACATAAAAATCTATCAAGTCCCTACTGTGTGCTGGATAACTTGTTAGATACTAGAAATGAAAGAGTGAGCAGATTAGGCATGATTCCTGACTTCATGGTGTTTTCACTCTAGTATTAGAGTCAGATTCTAATAGATAATCTCACAAGTAAATGACATATTTAAAAAAAAACAAAGAAACAAATAAATAAGATAATTTACTATATGTACACTAGAGAAATTTAAGAGTACTCCAGGAATATACTGTATATGCTATAGCAATACTATAGAAACTTATGGAATCATATAGACAGATTTGACCTATAAAGTTTTATAGGAAGATTTACCTAAGAAATGATATGTGAGCGGGGATCTGAAAGATATTTATTGGCTTAAGTTTTTACTCATTTATATTCTCATTCATTTGTTCCTCGAGTACTAATTAAATAGCCATGCTAGATACTATACTCAGAAACAGGGATAATTCCCCCAGTTCTTTGAATGGCCTTTCATTTGTTCCTTTAAACAAATACTGTTCTTATTATTATTTCAGTGAAGACATGGATGATGATCCAGAGAACACCATATACAAGAAAGTCGTCTTTCGGAAGTACCTTGATAGCACTTTTACCAAACGTGATCCTTTGGGGGAGTATGAAGAGCATCTCGGCATTCTTGGTCCTATTATTAGAGCTGAAGTGGATGATGTCATCCAAGTAAGTCATCTCATGAGCATTGCTAAGATCATCACAGAAATTTCCACAAGCACCAAAGGCTTTGTAACAGTGGAAGGGGCAGGAGGGCTATAGGTAATTTATTTTCCAAAGTTAACAAATAATTACACTTCTTTTCAGAGACTGTTTGCCAAGTGATTTGATAATCTTAAAAAAAATGATCTAAAAAAAAAAAAAAAAAAAAGGAAAGAAAAAAAATGATCTCGTGATTTTATTTCTTCCTCTGCGGATCTCCTGTTTCTTCCATAAGGGCCAATTCTGTTTTCCCCAAGAAACTCCTGCACGTTCAGCCGAATTGCTCTTTTCAGACATTCTGTCTAACCCCATTCATACTTTGGTTATGGCCTTTTGGTTCCAGGTCTTTAATGTCAGTCTCCACGTGTCGCTGCCTCTTCACCAAGGTTGGAGACTTACTGTGAGCGAGACCCAAAGCTCATTCATCTTCAGATCTGCAGTACCTGCTGTGGTCACGTCACACGTGCCAAACACTTCTGCTTTACAGCCTAAGAACAAACATATTTTGGTGTTCTTAGGGTAAACTGCGTGGGCCCTATCTCACAGGATGTTGTAAAGATTAGATGAAGTAATATATGGTTACCTTGTACTTGTAGGCAGTTAACATATCTCACTGTATATACACGTAGGTTTAATTTAATCTGCTTGGATGTATAATACTGACTTTTTTTAATTTGGATATTTTGGACTTAGTACATTTGTGGGTCATTCTTTCTTCTAGGTTCGTTTCAAAAATTTAGCATCCAGACCATATTCTCTTCATGCCCATGGGCTTTCCTACGAAAAGTCATCAGAGGGAAAGACTTATGAAGATGACTCTCCTGAGTGGTTCAAGGAAGATAATGCTGTTCAGCCAAATAGCAGTTACACGTATGTATGGCACGCCACCACCCGATCCGGACCGGAGAGTCCCGGCTCTGCCTGCCGGGCCTGGGCTTACTACTCAGCAGTGAACCCGGTAGGTACATCCGTTGAAAGTTTTTGTCACTCGCCTCACCTTATAACCTGAGTCCACCAGATAGAAGGGTCAAGATGATTTCTCCTTAAATGTCTTGCTTTCCATGACGAATTTGTAAGGGTTCTGGTCAACAGTCTGTCGCAACTTGTCTTCAGAGGACCATGAGAGGGAAGCATGTGCTCCGTGGAGAGGAGAGAGGGGTATGGAAATGATTGAGCCCAGGCAGAGTGACTACTTTGCAGAGGAAGACATGTTTTTGCAATTTCCTTGTGCAAGTAATAGCTTTGTTTTGCTCTTTCTTTATGAAAGAGCAGCAAAGCCAAGATGCCTTCATCTTGGGTGGACTTGCTAGAGAGAAAGCGCAGACTTCGATTTCAGTTCCTATCCTGTCAGTTACTGGGGGGGCCTGGGAAAGATACTTGACCTCTCTCAACCTCAGTTTCTAAAGTTAAAAAATGAGGAAACAGTGGATAGCACACAATAGGCACTTGGTAATGTATATTTAATAAGTGAGCTTATTTTTAATTTATAGGAGTGCTATCTGAATTAAATAAGATACTACCAGCAAAATATTTGCTATAATAGTAGATGCTCAATAAATACTAATTATAATGGCATTGATACTGTCATTGATATTATCATTACTGCCATGCTGAGATCAAGGACGAATCAGAGGAAGGGACTATGAGTGCCACAGGATCCCATGATCAGAGATACCCAGGCTTACTGAGCTCTTCATTTATAAACTTCAAACTCAGAGCTCCTGAGGTTTCCTTTTCTACATAATCAGTGATTGTCAGAAGAGCAAAGGGAATCCTGAGAAAGAGAAAATCTGTGCATTTTCCTCCTACTGTCTTCCAGGAAAAAGACATCCATTCTGGCTTGATAGGTCCCCTTCTGATCTGTGAAAAAGGAGTCCTTGATAAGAGCAACACGCCCATGGATATGAGAGAATTCGTCTTACTTTTTATGATCTTTGATGAAAAGAAGAGCTGGTACTATGAAAAAAAGACTCAGTCCCCCAGGCCTTGGAGACTTGCATCTTCAGAAGTCAAAAACTCCCATGAGTTTCATGGTATTTTCCTCTGACTTTGATCCAGTCTCCGAGCTGAATCACACTGGGTGACTCTAGGTCTTCATAAGATTAGACAGGACGTGCTTCTGAGGAATCAGGAGCCTTGACCCGCACCAGGTCCTTAAACAGCTGTGGGCTGCTGTCCCCCGGCAGATGGCAGGCACATGGAGGAGCTAGAGAAGGTCTGAAAGCTAACATGGGAGCTTCTTTGAGAACATACCCAACCCACCCACCCACCAACCAAAAGCCAGTGTACACACACGTGCACACATGTACACACACTCACATACGTTTCACAGAGCAGAGAGCAGATGAAGCCCGAGAGCCCAAGACATTTACGCTGGGAAAGGGAACAGAGGAGCTCTCATAGGAATGAGAGAACAAACAGGGACCTTGGTCATCCGCATTCCCAGATTTGCCAGGAGCTCTCTCTGAATTTAGGAGGCCCCGGGGTGACGTGCTCTGTATCTCCTCACTCTCTTTCCTCCGACCCCTGGACTTCACTTCTCTGGCTCATGTTCGTCTTCCTGTTCCTGTAGCACAGGCAAACCCACCCTGTAAAGGTCAAGGAGACAGAGCAGGGCAAGTGTGAGGTGCGGGGTGGAGAGTGGTCAGCTCTGTAGGAGGCTGCTGGAGGCCGACAAGGGGAGGAGCTGGGGTCCCGTTTTAGCCTCTCCCCGATACCAGGGTACACAGGGGTCCTTACTGTACTATACTGTCCTTACTGTACTGGGCAGGCAGAGCGGTAGGAAGATGGGTCGTGAGGCGGGAGGCCTCAGACCTCTTCGGCAGCCTCTCTCCTGGCGCACTCGGATCACTAACCCCTTGTGACTCTCTCTCCTTTCAGCCATTAATGGGATGATCTACAACTTGCCTGGCCTGAGAATGTACGAGCAAGAGTGGGTGAGGTTACACCTGCTGAACATGGGCAGCTCCCAAGACATCCACGTGGTTCACTTTCACGGCCAGACCTTGCTGGAAAACGGCACGCGACAGCACCAGCGGGGGGTCTGGCCCCTGCTGCCTGGTAAAGACCCGCACGGGAAAGAGGGAAAGAGGTCCCTGGTGAAAAACGGCTAGAGGAGCTATCGCTGGCCCTCATTCCCTCCTGGGCATTACTTCCTGAGGGTCGGGGATGGTTTCTGGCATAGATCCTGGGCAGACACACACCCCCAGACTGCATACCGAGTGCGAAAAAGGCAGCTAACGTGTGTGCCCTTTGCAGCACCACACGGGCTAATCCCCCCTTAATAATGAAAAGGCTTCAACAAACCAGTCATCGCCAAGGATTCTTAGGTACGAGTGGGTTGTAGGTCTCCCTGTGTGTCATAGGAGTGGGTAGGGGTATGAGCGCCGCGGCCACTGATTCTGCAACGGTACTGAGCACAGTGGAAGTCTAGGAAGCTGGTTAAAATGCAAATGCCAAGGCAAAGATTTGCTTTTGGAGCTCTTGATCTGGTAGATCTTGGGATCTTCAGCAGATGCCAGACACTCTCCTTTTTTTAAGATTTTATTTATTTATTTGACAGAGAGAGACAGCGAGAGAGAGAACACAAGCAGGGGGAGTGGGAGAGGGAGAAGCAGGCTTCCCGGGGAGAGCGGGGAGCCCAATGCAGGGCTCGATCCCAGGACCCTGGACCACGACCTGAGCCGAAGGCAGACGCCCCACAATGGAGCCACCCAGGCGCCCTGAGCCTCCGCATTTTTAACAAACAGCCCATCTCCCGCAAATGCTCTGAGAAGCTGAGGGCAGTAGGTCCCTTGCCAGTACTTTGGGTGGGGAAGTTGCTGTGTGACTCAGCCTTAGAAGGGCACAGCGGTCCGAACAGGACTGGGTTGGTTTGGGAGAGGGGAAAGGGCGTTCTTGTTTGTTTCATTCAGGCCTGTGCTGCATTCATTAAGCTGTAAAGACCCACCCTATTAAAATCAGAGACAAGAGGGGATTAGGTGAAACTCATTCCTGACTTCACCAGATGTAGATCGCCAGATCAGTCCTCCTTTCGGAAACACTGAGAAGCTGGAATTGGCTGCCCTGTCCAAATCTTCATATCTAAATGGTCTGTACTGGACAGTGGAGGATGACCATCGGCTATTAATTCTCACTCACAATCTGGAAAATAGACATGAATTACAGTCAGCAGAATTCAAGTATGAACTAGCAAAGGGTAGCATTAAATATCAGAGTGGATAATCAGAGGTTTCAGACATTTCTTTCTTTCAGCGAATTTTCTGAAATAGTTCATGCGCCTCTCTATTCAACTATGTAAACTTAATAGAAGACTTGAAAACGTGGGAGAAGGATGCTTGATTTTAATTTTCTTATAAAAAAGGGAAAAACTAATGAAGTGAAGGGAGAGAAAGGAGACAGGGACAGTTTTCTTGAGGCCTAGTCATGAGTCGCTCCGGGTCATTTTCATCCTTAGGGCTCAGCTGTGCTGTGTATGACTTAGCTTCTAACTTTGTATGAGAGCTTCTTTCCTGTAAGGGGTGCTGGAGATTTTTTTAAGTCCTGGGGCAGTTGCTTTTACTAATGTGTGTGTCATTGTTTTGTTTTGTTTTTATCTGTTTGTTACACCTCTAGTCCTGCCTAAGAGAAAGGGGTCATTCTTAAATTCTTTTCTAAAGCCTCTTGTGATGCAGGGATTTTAGGATTCTTTGATAGCTGTCAACTAATATTGTTCATTAGGGGTGTGTAATATTGTCCTTCACTCTCTGTTTTAGGTTCATTTAAAACTCTTGAAATGAAGGCATCAAAAGCTGGCTGGTGGCTGCTGGACACAGAGGTTGGAGAAAACCAGAGAGCAGGGATGCAAACACCGTTTCTCATCATAGACAGAGGTACCGCCCAAGAACCACGTGATGCTTTTAGCAGGACGGTCCCTGCTGGAACATTCCTAACTTTTAGATTGAAAATAAGGAACTCTGAGACTCCTCATGACAGGGGCAATAATGCTTTTATTCTAACTGCTAACTGATGCATTCTGACCCATCGTCCGATGGCGCCGCAAGCATCAGTCTTCAAGGAAACTTAAACCCCGTGTTTCAGCCCAAAGGCATTCTTCTCAGTTGGGGAACGAATATAAAGTGGCTTCCTTCATGATGTGTGATTCATGGGAAATGAATGTAAGAAATTTTCCAGAGGAGGGAAAAGATACCAGGAATTCAGCAACAACTGGGATCGTCTCTAAACTTGGCGTTCCAGTATTTGAGAAATCATTTCCATCTGCCCATCTACCCAGCCAACCAGCCAGCCAGCATTTATTTAATATTTGCTGAGTACGTAATCCTCAAGCACTGTGTCAACATCCAGACATCGCAGTGGCTGGCATTTTCTTTTGTGACCAGGATATAAATAACTCTGTAACTTTCAGGTCAACTTTTGAGAACATAGACTTACAGGGGGTAATACTTAAGGTTGTAAAATGACTTACTTTAAGATATGAGCAGATGGAAATCTGTATAAAACTAGTTGAATTTTGGGGTCTCCATGGTTTTCCTCTAGGGTGTCACTCTGTTAAAGACTAGCACCAATCACTAGTCTTGCTAGTACTAGCACTAAATGTAACCAGACATGTTTAAGGCAGTGCCACAAAGCGAAGTGAAACTATCAAATGACTGACCCACCAGAGGTATGATCTCCTGCCATGGAGATTTCACACAGTTATATGTATTTTCTAAGCAAAAATTATTCATTGCTCTGTGTGTGTGTGTGTGTGTGTGTGTGTGTGTGTTTTGTCTGTTTTTTAGAATGTAAGATGCCGATGGGACTAAGCACTGGTATCATAGCTGATTCACAGATCAAGGCTTCTGAGCATTTGGGTAAGTGGTAGCATCATCATCTTTGGAAGCCATCTCCTACAATTGTGCAGTGTACAGCCTGAAAAACAACCCATGACAACCCCTACCTGTCGAATCTACGTGTCATTGCTCCTCCCTGGGCTTTGCTCATGAGGTGCTCATCTGGTAGAGGAAGGAGTGTATAATAGGCGCTAACATCCTCTCTAATGTATAAGGGCCCATAGAGTCTGTCTCAGGGAACACCAAGAGCTAGGGCTCCTCAGAATCTCTACCCAGGCAGCCCAACCTCTCGGCAGGGATTGAGCAAGGAGGGGATCCCTTACTCCTACGACCATGTTCCCATTTTCAAAACCCTCCCCATTCATCCCTTTCCAGGTTTGATCACAAACATAATATTCCAGCCAAATTCACAAGGTCTTATTGGCCCCATACTACTCTCCCCACTAGTAGGGTTCTTTGTTGTGCCAACCATTCAAGGACTTTGCTGACCACCCACTGGGTGTCAGGGTCTCCTTCTCAACTTCCTCACTCTGCCTCAAAACCCTTCCTAAGACCAAGAGGTCAGTTGGAAGGGATCAGGAGGCTCCCATAATCCCTCCCACGTCCTCCCCTTAGGCAAGCACTCTGGGCAGCAGCCACATCAACATAACTGAGAAAAGACAAACAGAACCTGTATGCAGGAGAGGGGGTGGGCGGTGGTTGACAGCTGACCAAGCAAGGACTGAAGCCAAGAAGATTTCACCATCGAGAACGAGCCTCGTAGCTGAGGCCTTGTGTCAACAGCCCAGTCTCCTAACTTCAGCAGAAGACCCTGCAGAGGTCTGGTCATCCAGTGGGACTAAATTTACTTGGGAAATGGCCAATTATATGCTTTTGGTTTGTCTGTTTGTTTTAATTCAGAATAATTTTTTTTTCTTTTTTGGATTTAGGTTATTGGGAACCCAGATTAGCAAGATTAAACAATGGTGGGTCATATAATGCTTGGATCACAGAGAAACCTTCACCAGAACTTGACGCTAAACCTTGGATCCAGGTATATCTTATTAACCTTATTAATATTTACAGCACCATACTAATAAAATGACAGTGGTTTAATAATTTCTCCTTGTTGTTCTTGCAACATTCTAGGTACTACCCTAAGTACTTTACATACTCAAAACGAACCCTATGAGGTTAGTGCTAGTCACAGCCTAGAGATCCTTTTTACAGATGAAGAAACTAAGGCAGAGCGGGCCTAATTAAGTGCCAAATGTCTAGTAAGTGGTTGAACTTGGATTCAAGCCCAGGTCCTCCATGCTCACATGTGGGTTGTTTCTGGCCATTTTATTAGCACTAAGACCTTGGGTGGTTAGTCCCAAAGAAAGCCGGCTGCACAGTGAATCACGGAAGCAGCGTGTGACTTGTTGACAAGGACAGTCCGTAATGGCTTTGCTGTGTGGCAGGTGGACATGCAGAGGGAAGTCGTACTCACGGGGATCCAGACTCAAGGGGCCAAGCAGTATCTGAAGTCCTACTACACCACGCAGTTCTCCGTGGCGTACAGCTCCGACCGCACGAACTGGCAGATCTTCAAGGGGAACAGCACCAGGAACGTGATGGTCTGTGCGCCCGTTTCTTTCCCACTCCCTAGACTCACCCTAGGCTCCCTAGGCTGCTTGTGACTATGCCTGTCTTCGTGTCTTTTTAAAAAATACCTTTCTGGGAGATAGAAATGCAAATGGTTTCCTTAGGCTTTAGGAAGGAAAGTGGTGTAGCCTGGGTCTGTCACCACAGAGTAAAGGATGAGCCTGACTTACGACACTTCAAAACTCCACCAAAAACTCACTTCTGGATCAAACTAGATACCCAGACCTCTCAGACAGGCAGACGGCGGACGGCAGAGTGGAACATCGGGTCTTGGCCCTTCGGGAGCTTAGGCTAAAAACGGGCTTTGAAGTTTTGTTTCTACTGACTTTTCCATCGTATTTTGTTCTTTGTCTCAGTGTACCTGAAAGGAAGCAGGTATCGGTGTCCACGCCAGTTCGGCTCTGGGCAGCGCGCTTGCCCTTCTGCTCCCCGCCCGAGGAGCGACAGGCCTGCCCCTCTTTCGGAAGCTCAGCCAGGATTATTCCCCCAAACCCCTGTGTACCAGCCCCAACTCCCCTTCCTCCCTAGTCCCCTTCCAAAGAGAGCTCTCTGAATGGAAGGGCTCGGTCTGCTCTCTGAATGGAAGGGCTCGGTCTGCCGTTACTACGCTGAGAACGCTGAATCTGTTTCATTTTTCCTGCAAATCAGTTACTATTTGACTAGTGTCTGTATTATCAGTAGGTATCTCTAGTAATACGTTACTTACAGTATCCCTTTGAGCAGATCATGAAAATCTCTAATTACAGCCCTTACTAATCTGTCTTGGAGAGAGGGACAGATTACAGTTACAGAATTCATTACTTCAAGACTTTTGCCCTTATATTCATGAGGAGTATTGGTGTGCAGTTCTCCTTTTTATAATGTATTTCTCTGGTTTTGATATCCGAGTAATACTGGCTTCATAAAATAATTTGGGGAGCATGTCTTGTTTTTAGGGAGAAATTTCTAGAATTGGTGTTAATTCTTGAAATATTTGTAGAATTCACCAGAAAAACAACGTGGGTCTAGAGATTTCTTTTCCAGGAATCTTTTTTTTAAATTTATTTTTTATTTTCAGGATAACAGTATTCATTATTTTTGCACCACACCCAGTGCTCCATGCAATCCGTGCCCTCTCCAATACCCACCACCTGGTTCCCCGAACCTCCCACCCCCCGCCCCTTCAAAACCCTCAGATTGTTTTTCAGAGTCCATAGTCTTTCATGGTTCACCTCCCCCTTCCAATTTCCCTCAACTCCCTTCTCCTCTCTAACTTCCCTTGTCCTCATGCTAATTGTCATGCTCCACAAATAGTGAAACCATATAATAATTGACTCTCTCTGCTTGACTTATTTCACTCAGCATAATCTCTTCCAGTCCCGTCCATGTTGCTACAAAAGTTGGGTATTCATCCTTTCTGATGGAGGCATAATACTCCATAGTATAGCTTTTAAATTATGAATACAATTTCTTTATTAGTTACCGGCCCTCCACATTATCTATTTCCTATTGGATAAGTTGAGATTGTATTTTTCTAATCGATCAATTTTCTCTAAGCTGTTGAATTTATGTGCATAGAGTCGGTGTTGTATTCACCTACGCTTTTGATGTCTGCAGGGTCTACAGCGATACTGATATTGGTGAATATGCCTCTCTTTTTGCTTTGTCATTCTTGCTAGATAATTGCCTCTTTTTTCATCTTTTCAAAGGACTGGCTCTGTTTCGTTGGTCTGTCTGTTATTGTTCTGGGTTTTAGTCTTGCTGTTCTTACCCTCTGTTTTAGCTGCTCCTTCTGACTGCTTTGGCCAGGAAAGGGGCTGGGGCCCACCTCACGCCTGCCAGGTGGGCTTCGAAGTCCAGGGTCGCCCCACAGGAGGACCACTCTTCGTTGCTGTTGGGTGGGAATGGGAGAGACTCCATGATACACAGCGGTGGGAGCCTTATTAGGAACTGGTGGGGGTGAAAGTCCTGAGTTCCTATTTGACCTTCTCTAATACAGTCCTGGTGAGGGTGCTGGGGTAACCCATTACGGTCTTACGAGCATAGAAGTCTAGGCTCCCCACTGGGTCTTTGCTGCTCTGGGTGGAGGAGGGGCCATGGTGTTTTCTCTGATGTTTATCTAGAAGTTGAGCAATTATTGTCTGAACGTTCTCCAGCTTGCTGGACTGCCCTTGCCTGGTCCTGTGGCTAGAGAAAAGAATCCTTCACCAGAGCTTTTTTTGTCTGTATCTGTTGGTGTTTCCTGGTTGCTGGTTTCTTCACTTCGCAGTCTGGGATATATGAAACAAAAGTGAAACCCAGGGAGCCCACTAACTACCATGTTGTTCTTTGGGTCCCGAGAACCCTAGCTGGTCTGCCTTCTTCTCTTCATCTTTCAGTGGCTTCTTGTGTTTTAGCTGCACTTAGCAGAAGGAACAAGACGAGGCACATTTACACCACCTTCCAGAAGTGAAAGTATCTCCAGTTTCTTAAGACCAAGTGATTTAATTCAGGCCACCTGAAAACTTAATATGACAATATTAAGTTAAACTGAAACTTTATTATAAAACCACTTCATAGAGAATTGTTCCATAACTAAGCTTTCCTCTTTTCCTCTAGTATTTTGATGGCAATTCAGATGCCTCTACGATAAAAGAGAATCGGTTTGACCCACCTATCGTGGCTAGATATATTAGGATCTCTCCAACAAGATTCTATAACAGACCGGCCCTTCGGTTGGAGCTGCTAGGCTGTGAGGTTAACGGTAAGATGCTAAGGTGCATTACTGTCTTGCTGCCTCTCAGAGAATCAAGCTTTAGTAGATACAGAGGAATGGATAGAATTAGTAGTTCTATTCAGTCACTGAGGTGCCTCAAAAAAATCTTGGTGAAACAGGTTCTGCTCAGGCAGACTCTCATTTACATCGTGACCTAGAGCAAGACTGGTTCTACCAGCCAGTGGGCTGGCACCATCTCCAAACAGTGCCAGCGTGGCACGGACACTGCCATGACCCTCCAAGGAGAGGCCGTCGCTTAGAATAACTGCCATTGGCCAATTTCAATAAGAACTAAGATTCAGACTAGCTCTGACTCTTCCAAAGTCCTACAGGTCACACTCAGACTTTAATGAAAGTCCTGAGCAACATTACTGGCCTGTGTTAGATGTTCAGTGAATGTTTTTGAGATCTAAACTACTTACCAATTCCTGAAACTTTTTTTTTAAAGATTTATTTATTCATGAGAGAGAGAGAGCGAGCACGCTGACGGGGAGGGGCAGAAGGAGAGGCGGCGAGAAAATCTCAAGCAGCCTCCCCGGGCGGCAGGGAGCCCAAGGCAGGGCTTGGTCTCACGATCCTGAGCTAAAATCAAGAGTTGGGTGCTTAAGTGACTGAACCACCCTGGCACCCCCAACTTCCTGAAACCTCGACTGAACTCTATACTCCGTTTGGTGCTCCCTGTAGGTACTCAAGTTTTTTCTGTGTAAGCTGCTGTTTTTCAGGGAATATAATGTGACCGGTAATATAAGTAAGTTGAAGTAATCATAAATGGCCATAATAAAATTCAACTAAATAGAACAAAGGTGCAATAGAGTCACTGTTTGTTTCTTTCTATATAGTATATGTTGTAAATGGTAGTTTGTTCAGATCAGAGAGTCAAACTAAAATATGACATTCAACTCAGTTGACCTATTCAAACATTTTTTTTAAAGATTTTATTTATTTATTTGAGAGAGAGAGACAGTGAGAGAGAGCATGAGCGAGGAGAAGGTCAGAGGGAGAAGCAGACTCCCCATGCATCTGGGAGCCCGATGCGGGACTCGATCCCGGGACCCCGGGATCATGACCTGAGCCGAAGGCCGTCGTCCAACCAACTGAGCCACCCAGGCGTCCCCGTTGACCTATTCAAAACATCTATTTTCTATTCAAGAAGCATGACTTAAAAAAAAACAAAAACAAAAACAAAAAAAAAACCTCTTCATTTTCTTGATATAATCAGAGTTAGCTGTAGGTTTTCTTTTTTTTAAGTCATTTTTCATTGAGAGAGATATCACTTCAAGAAAATGTCAGCATGATTTACCAACAAGAACAAAGCATCGCGGAGCTGACGGTGGTGACGGGTTGTCGGCTGGGCTCACTCACGAGCTGTGTTCTCACGTTCCCCGACCAGCTTTGAGGACTAACATGCAACCGCGCACCTCGGCAGATGTCTCGGTGCTGCGTCACATGAATCACCCTCCATGATTGAAAACAATCTACTGAGCATGACTTCAAAGGGTTCACTCTTCTTCTTTGTAGCTTTTTCTTTAGAAAGAGAAATAGGATATATTCTTATGTACATAGGTAGTGAAGGAGTATTTTCTACCTCAGAGAAAAGGCAGAAGTTTCCATGACTCTCCAAAGGAGGAAAATGGGTTTAAATATTCAGAACATGCGTCAGACTTCCTGGGCTCCAATTTAGTTTCTGAATCTTCTGGTAGTGTTGGTTACTTTTTCTTGCTATTCTTTGGTTTTCTCACTTAGTAATATACATAGAGCTTAAAAGCAGTATTTGGCCTTTGGGCAATAACATCATTGGTGACAATGGTTGTTTCTGTTGTGACTTGGTAGTGATATTTTTTCTTGTCCCCTCTGCAAGTGAGAAACACCATGCAGGGCAGAGTGGTGGTGCACAATTAATCTCATTACTTCTCTCTTGACAGGATGCTCCGCACCACTGGGTATGGAAGATGGAAAGATAGAAAACAAGCAAATCACAGCTTCCTCATTCAAAAAATCCTGGTGGGGAGATTACTGGGAACCCTTCCGTGCCCGTCTCAATGCCCAGGGTCGTGTGAACGCCTGGCAAGCCAAGGTAGAGGATGCCTGTGAACGGAGCTCCCTCAACCTTCCAGAAGGAAACACAGACCCTCACTACGGGAAACATGGGGTCCTGGGAAGTCAGAATATAATCTCGCGTTTCTGCCGGTTGTGATCCTAGGTCCGAGAATCTAGGATGTCCGCTGGTTTGATAGCTTAGCTCTGACTTTGGCTCAGAGACGTTATTTATCATGTCTGTGGTTCTTGATCTAGTTTTGATTTTTATCAAGTGTGGGCAAATTTCTTCCACAAAGGACCAGACCATAAATATTTTAGACATTGTGAGCCATACATTCTCAGTCATAACTACTCCTGCCCTTGTAGCAGGAAAACAGCTATAAACAGTACATAAATGAGCATGGCTGTGTTCCAATAAAACCTGATTTACAAAAACAGGCCAGGGACCAAATATGGCCCTTGGGCTAGAGTTGGCCAGCTCCTAACTGAGACAACTCATATTAGTGATAAATGATTTAGATTTGCAATACTTTTTTTCCCCACAATTTAGCAATATTTTTCATTTTCTTTTTTTCCTAATTTTTAAAAAAGATTTTATTTATTTATTTGACAGATAGAGAGTACAAGTAGGCAGAGCAGCAGGCAGAGGGAGAAGGAGAAGCAGACTCCCCACTGAGCAGGGAGCCTGATGCGGGGCTCCATCCCAGTATCCTGAGATTATGACCCAAGCTGAAGGCAGCCGCTTAACTGACTGAGCCACCTAGGCACCCCAATACTTTTCATTTTCATAGTAGTGTTATTTAAATTTTTTTTTGTTCCCATTTTTTGAGAACTTTGTGACATTCGTTTAGACAGTTGGAGGCATGGCAAAATGTTGCAAAACCAGGGTTATAGATCCGTGGCCTAAGTTTAATAAGCATCCTCCAGAGAGTTCTGTTGTCCAGATAATAACCCATTGGATAATTCCAGTGACTCAGTTTTAGGGTAACAGTTCATAGTTGACACATTTTTATTTCACTCTTCAACTGACTTAAAAAAATCACAATGGCATCAGAGCTCAGAATGATTCTACCAGTCAGCTTAACCCTTCCCTCTTTTCTACACTCCTCTGTCTCTTCCTTAAGACACCTGCGTTCCAGTTCCCTGGACTCTATAGAATTCCAGGTCCTATCCGTAGGTTAGGCTGCCAGCAACAGAAGGGAAGTTGTGGTAGGAATGGAGAAAATGGAAGAACTTGGACCCCCTACAGATAGTCTTGGGAACAGATATCTGTGTCTCAAAACTCATTTCTGGTCTGTCACAGTCTCATAGAATGTAAGAACAGCAAGGGGTTTGGTAAGCATCTGGTCCAGACTTTTCCTTTTAAGTTTAAACATGAAGGAGATTAAAGCATTTTAGCTTAGTTTGGTGGCAGAATCAGGAAGCCCATTCTCCCGATAAACAGATCAGTGGTCCTCCCACCATTGGAAACCACCCAAATACCTCATTTTGCAATTTTGTAGAGGGAGAAACAGAGACCTAAAGAAGTTAAAATAATAAAAGTAATAATGTGATACTATATTACATTTCTATAGTTATATAAATAAAATGTTAAATAAATAAAAAAAGTTAAGGAGAAAGGATATCATCCAATTTTTTTCCAGGTAACTTTGTCACCTTACCCTGTATTATAGCTTTTTGAAAAATTTTGCTCTGTATATAATTTGCTCTCGGTCTTCATGACATAATAATGGATTCAAAGATGAAATACTAGTTCTAATTTTTAAGGTCACCATTTTAAATCTGGAATTCTAAATCAGAACTGTTTCACTTAATCTCCTATTAGAATCCAGTGTCTTTATGAGGTCTCTTTAGGGAGGTTAAAAATCTCAGCTGGACCTAGGCAGGCACACATGCAAACGGAGGCACGCCCGCCTGTTTTATGTCTATGAAAGATCATTATGCCTCCCGATCTCTCTAGATCCCTAACTCTGTGTCACCAGGACAACCTGGACTGGATACAGACAGCCTGAAGATACACTAAGAAATCACCAAATGTCACTAGAGAGTGCTACAAAATTAACAAAAATTAATTAATGTAATAATTTTAATTCAACTAATCTGCTTTAAAAATACATGTAGTATATGAATTACACATATATCTGTGTATCAATATATACACGTACATACATGTACACATAAGTGATGTTAAAGAAATAGATCAATATTCGCTATTTCATGTAGGACTGACTGAGACTATGGGGCATGATTAATCTCCCAAGGGTGATGATTAATCTCCCAAGGGTGAAAATCGGTCAGTTAGTCCTTCTGACCCTCTTTCTCCAATATGTGTCAGCAAACATATGATTAAGCATTTCATCAGGCCAGAGACAGAACAGCTCCTGTACCATATCAGATTCTAGTCATGGCTTTATTAGGTCTCTCACGTATTACATTTGTTTGAAATATCAGAGAAGAAGAAACTGGATGACTCCTCCTAGCTGACAGAAGCAAGGGAAAGAAAAGTGGGACTTTTTTTAAATGAGGTTAAGTAGAGAGAGGAGAGAATCCTTTCCCAGATAACTCATCCGCAATATCATCACGGCATTTAAATAAATTTGATTAAGAGAATAATATTACAGATAATTTAGCAATCTAATTTTTTTTCTCAAGTAAGATTCATTTATTTATTCATTCAGCAAATATTCCTTGAACACCAACTCTGTGCCATGCATTGTGTTAAGTATCTGGAAACAAAACACAATAAATCCCAGCCTTCGAAGAGATATAAACAAGTAAACCATTATTGTACGATATATGAAATACACCACTAAAAGTTATATACGTCTGTGACAGCAAACAAGAAGGAACAGGGAAGTCCTCTAAGGGACAGAGAATCCTAAGGGATGAGATAGGAAAAGCTTTTGAATTCTGCACATTTCTGAGTATCTTGGTCTAAAAAGTGGGGGATTTAACATCGGCCTTGCTCATGTGTCCTCACCATCTTCACAGGCAAACAACCACCAACAGTGGTTACAAATTGATCTGCTCAAAATCAAGAAGATAACTGCAATTGTAACACAGGGCTGCAAGTCTCTGTCCTCCGAGATGTACGTGAAGAGCTACAGCATCCAGTACAGTGACCAGGGCATGGAATGGAAGCCTTACAGGCAGGGGTCCTCCATGGTGGCCAAGGTAACAAAGCGACAGCAAAGCAACTCACATCCCGCTCTGGCGAGAGACAGCCTTACCTTTGCAAAGAGCTCCTTGCTTTTGACAAATATGCACAGACATGCACCTCCCCTCTAAGAAGTCTGAACCCCAGTTCCGCAGGGAGCTGCTCTGAAGACAGATACTGCGCAGGCTAACTTTCTGCGGAGATGGAGCCCCTGCAAAATAGTGAGAATTTGAGGGGGACACAAACATGTCGTCCATAACGGGGGTCTGGGGGAACGTCCACTGTGAAATAGCATCATATTAGCTTATCTTGGGTCAGCTTGTTGTTCTTGACTGAGCAAATACCCATGGCCATAAAGCTTTCTGTGTCATATTATTAAAGCAGGAGACAATGAGGTTCCTAACCGATGAGGAACCCAATTTCCTGCAAGACGAACTACTCCATTACGCTCCTTAATCCCCAGCCATGTGTTTTCAAAATGCTACTAGGGAAAAATCAGGGAGATGAGCCTAATATTCCAGGAAGGGAAACCAGGCTGGAGCCAATAGGACAACACAGGAGAAGGGGTGACCTTTACCGAATGCTCATCATGGGCTCAGCACCTACCTCGGTGAATGCATTTGAACCTTCTCTCTTTAAACTCCTGGGCTGTTTGTCTGGTGGGTCGTTTGGTTTGGCTGGTTTTATGTGTCTTACCTGGATGTCTTTACAGCCCAGTAAGCATCAGTGTCATGAACAAAGAGTGGCCCAGCTGCTGCTCTGGGTAGATCTCAGGGAACTTGCCAGGACGCAAAAAGAAAAAAAGAAGTCATAAAACGCTGTTCAATTGAGGGTAGAAGACATTTGCCAAAAAGAATAAGTCAAAGCCCATGGTTGCATTTTATTTTCAATGTCAGTGACAACTAACCGTTATCTGTCACTCACTGTGCACTTGTCACATATTTATATACTTAAAAAACTCTTTGTAACGACTCCTGTGGGGTAAACTTTTATTATTTACCAGTGAGGACATGGAGAGTTGGAGAATATAAGAGACTGGCCCAAAGTCACACACAGCTACTGAGGCGCTAAGGGCAGAGATGGTTTCCCAGACACCTCACAGCAAGGTCAGATCTCTCTGTTTTTCTGACCCAGATCACTGGGAGGTGGAATCCCTAAAGAGGTCTGTTAGGCATGGGATTTCATAATCGGCCAAAGACCATCTCCAATGATGTTGTATGTGTAATGCCCTCAGCTTGAATGAAAATTGCAGAAGAAAAGAAAATGATCTGTAAGATTTTTATAACCACGATATCATTTTTAAAGACCTTCTCATATTTTGCTTTCAGATTTTTGAAGGAAACAATAATATCAAAGGACACGTGAAGAACTCTTTCAACCCACCCATTATGTCCAGGTTCATCCGCATCATTCCTAAAACATGGAATCAAAGTATTGCACTTCGCTTGGAGCTCTTTGGCTGTGATATTTACTAGAATTGAATATTCGAAGACATAGGAAGGACTTGTAAAGCTATCAAACCATTTAGAGCAGGCAATGTATTTTATAGCTTTTTAAACATTAATAATTTTCGGTATTTTCCCTTTTTTCTATTAGAGAATAAAATTTTATATATGAAACTTTCATAAGGTAAACTCCTTGCTACAATTCAGTGAGATGATAGCTGTTAATTCTTAATTGATCTGAATATAGATGGGAAAAATATCGAGAACCAACAAGCAAATGGCTTCTTTCACAATGATTAAAAATGCTATGTAAAGTAATATTTATGTAGTTAGCAATGCTTCATTATAGTTCTTTTAAAACCTACACACACTAATAAAAAAGATACTACTTTAAAAAAAAACCATTTTTAGACCTGGATAGTTTTCACTCCTACCTTTAAAAAACCAAACCAAACAAAACAAAAATCCCTATGATTTAAGAGTAAAGGAAATAAAGTTTTAAATGTTTCATTTTTCTTAACATGGAAAGAAAAAAAAAATCATACCATATGTAAGAATGAGTGCTTAAAGTACCCTGTCTTACCCAAACAATGATTTTTCTGACCCTCTATGAGTAAAGACGCAGTTGTCCCAACTTGTGAGTCTGGCCTGGTCTCCCTTGGAACTGAATCACCTATTGATGGTCAGAGTAAGGGGTCTTTAGACACGGAACACAACCAAAATAACCATGGGAGAAATGAGTGTGTAACCTTGGCTTCATTCTAGCTGGCACTACAATGGTTTACCTTTTCAAAACATGGGTTCGCCTAAGGGAAAGCTAAAACCTGCAAAACGGCCTTGGAGCCATTCACCCAAAGGCAACTGTTCCTGCTGGGACTGCCAAGTCTCTGAGGCTCCCTTCAGTCCCCTGAAGGTGACCCCAACCTCCTGCTCTCCCTTCCTTAATGACTTCCCCTTTCTGCACTCCCTTCCCTGGGAACTTGGCATCCAATGACACCATCGACGTTGAGAGACTGGGGAGCTTTCTGGCCTCCTGGAAGTCACATGGAACAGTCACTGGTGAGGTTATCTTTCTGTGGAACAAACCACCCCAGATCTTAATGCTTAAAGCAACAAGTTAATTCTCTCTCTCATGATTCTGTGGGTTGACTGGGCTCGGCTGAGTGGTTTTAAGGCTGACTTCATTTGCGTTCTCCAGTGAGGTTATAGTCAGATGCTCCTGTAGCCAGAGTCACCAGAAGGCTCCAGGAGATGTTGAAACAGCTGGTTCTCTGTCACTCTCCATGTGGTTTCAGTTCTTTTCCTCTTTACATGGCTTCCAAGTGGTCTATCCTTTGGATGTTTCCAACAGGGGAGCTGGACTTCTTGTAAAGTGAGTCAAGCTCTTCAAACAAGTGTTAACAATTTAGGGAGCAGAAACTGTGCCAGTCCTTTTAAATGCTAGGCCCAGAACTGGCACAGCCTCACTCTGAGGTATCCTACTGGTTAGCACAAGTCACAGGTGCATCCCAAGGAGTATAATTCATTGGGGACACCTTTAGACACGGTCAGTTACCTGTCGCCTCTGTGGGTGGGCTGAGTCCTGTGAAGGTGTATAGGAGCTTCAAACACCCACAGAACATCGGCTTCATTATTTTCTCCCACCTTTATTGAAATACATTTGACAAAATCATAATATACTTAAGTGTACAACTTGTTGATTTGACATACCTCTACGTTGTGAAAGGATTCCCATGATCAAGTTCATTAACATGTCATCACCTCACAGTTATTCTTCTTTCCGTTAAGGGTTCAACCAGGGCTTGATCTCCAAACCAGACCTGCACTGCTCCTGAAGCTGCAGATGAAGGTACTTCACAGCCATCAGCACGGCCCGTCCCTACCTATTTTCCCCCTTGCTCATGCTTACTCTCCTATCCCATCCAGCTGACCACCCCCGAGGGGCACGTTCAGGCACCCCTCGGGCTCCATGGGCAGTGTCCGGGATTCCGGGCTTCGTCTCACCACAGCTTGGTCCCCCAGCGCCACCAACATGGCCACCTCCTTTGGGCAGGCAGACAAAACCACCCCAGCCGCCACCACCAGCCCACCCTACATCCCAGCCGAGACCCATTTTGAGTTGATTTTTGCATATGGGGTAAGCTACCAGTCCAAGTTCATTCATTTGCGTAGAGATACTGAGTTTGGCCAACACCATTTACTAAAGAGACTATCCTCTTCCTACAGTGTTTTTCTGCACCTTTGTCAAAAATTAATTGGCCATGTATGGATGGGTTTATTTCTGGACTCTATTCTGTGCATTGATCTATGTCTGTGTTGTTGTTGTTTTATCTATGTCTGTTTTTATGCCAATATCCAAGCTTTAGATTACTGTAGTTTTGTAACGTAGCTTGAAATCAGTAAGTGTGGCGCCTCTGCTTTGTTCCTCTTTCCCTAGATTGCTTGGATATATGGGGCCTTTTGTGGATCCATATGAATTTTGGGATTTTTTTTCCTAGTTCCTTGAAAAATATTGGAACTTTGATAGTAATCGCACTGAATCTGTAGATCACTTTGGATTCTATGGACGTTTTAACAATACAAAATCTTATAATCCACAAGTAGGGAATGTTTATACATTTATCTGTGTCTTCAATTTCTTTTATCAATGTTTTATAGTTTTTAGTGTACAGATACTTAATCTCCTTGGTTAAATTTATTCCTAGGTATTTTGATACTATTGTGAATGGGATTCTTTTCTTAATTTTTCTTTCCAATAGTTCATTGTTAGTATATAAAAATGCAACTGATTTTTGTATATTGATTTTATAGCCTGCAACTTGACTGAATTTATTAGTTCTAACTGTAATATATATAACACTGTAAGAATAGTGTAATCTTTAGGGTTCTCTGTATAACATCATGTCATCTGCAAATAGAAACAATTTTACTTCCTCTTTTCTGATTTGGGTTCTTTATTTCTTTTTCTTGCCTAATTGCCCTGACCTGGACTACCAGTGCTATTTTAAATGAAAGAGGGAAGAGTGGGCAGGCCAGGTCTTGCTCCTCAACTTGTTCCTCTGGATATGTTTAGCTGTGAGTTTGCCATATACGGTCTTTTTATGTTGAGGTATAGTTCTTCTATATCAACTTATTGAGAAATTTTACTGTGAAAAGATGATGAATTTTATTAAATGTTTTGATTATGTTGATTGAAATGATACTACAATATAGATTCTTCATTTTGTTAATGTGGTATATCACATTTATTGAATGCATGCATTGAAATACCTTTGCATCTCAAGGATAAATCCCACTTAATCGTGGTGTTTGATCCTTAATACTGTATCAAGTTCAGCTTGCTTATATTTTGTTAAGGATTTTTGTATCTATATTCATCAGCAATATTAGGTTGTAATTTTCTTTTTGGGCATATCTTTTTCTGGCTTTCAGACGAAGGCTCATACTCTGGCTTTGGTAGGGGCTCATAAAACGAGTATGGGAGTATCATCCTGTTTAATTTTTTGTGGGAGTCTGCAAAGGATTGGTATTAATTCTTCCTTAAATGTTTGGCAGAATTCACCCATGAAGCTATCTGGTCCCAGGTTTCCTTTCATTGCGAAGCTTTTGATTACTGCTTCAATTTCATCACTCATTATTGTTCTGCTCAGATTTTCTGTTTCTTCGTGATTCATTCTTGGTTGGTTATATGTTCCCAGGAATTTGTTAATTTCTCCTTGGTTATCCTAGAAGAAATCTGTTGGTGTACAATTGTTCATAACAGTTTCTTGCAATTCTTAGTATATCTGTGATATCAGTTGTAATGTGTCTTCTTTCACTTCTGATCTTATATTTCAGTCTTCTCTCTCTCTTAAGTTAGTTAATGTTTTGTCAATTTTGTTAACCTTTTCAAAAAATCAGCTCTTAGTTTCATTGATCTTTTCTATTGTCCTTCTAGCCTATATTTTTTTTATTTCCATTTTGTTTTGTTATTTCCTTCGTTATACTAACTTTGGGCTTAGTTCTTCTTTTTCTAGTTCTTTAGATATAATGTTAGCTTTATGTGAGAGCTTTCTTTTTCTTAATGTAGGTGTTTATCACTATAAACTTCCTTCTTAGAACTACTTCTCCTGCATCCCATAAGTTTTTGGTATGTTTCCTCGTAAGCTTGTTATGTTTTCCATTGGTAGCGTTTCCATTTTTCATTTGCCTCAAGATTTTTTTTTTATCTCCCATTTGATTTCTTTGTTGATTCACTGGTTGTTTAAAAGCATGTTGTTTAATCTCCACGTATGTGTGAATTTTTGCTTTCTTGTAATTGATTTTCAGTTTCATGCCATTATGGTTAGAAAAAGCGTAGAGGTGATTCTGGCTTTCTTAAATCGATGAAGACTTGTTTTGTGGCTTAACTATGATCTCTCCTAGAACATATTGCATGTGTGCTTGAGAAAGGTGTAGTCTGCTGCTGTTGGATAGAATGTTCTGTAAATATCTGTGAGGTCCATCTGATCTACTGACTGGTTTTATGCCACCTGTACATTGTTGAAAGGGCAGCACTGAAGTCTCCTACTATTATTGTATTGCTGTCTATTTTTCCCCTCAGATCTGTTAATAATTGATTTCTATGTCTAGGAGGCTGACGTTGGGTACCTAGGTATTTATAGTGATTATATTCCTTTGATGAATTTACTCCCTTATCATTATATAGTGATCTTATTTTCCCTATTGTTTTAGGCTGAACGTTTATTTAGTCTGATAGAATTTAGAGCTACCATTGCTCTCTTTCTGTTTGCACGGAAAAATCTTTTTTTTAATCTCTTCTCTTTCAGTCTGTATGAGTCCTTAAAGCTGGAGCTATTCTTTTAGGTCATGCATGCTTAGTTCTTACTTATGTCCATCAACCACTGTATGTCTTTTGTTTGGAGAATTTAGTCTTTTCACACTTATAGTAACTATTGATACATATGAACTTAATCTTTCCATTTTGTTCATTGTTTTCTGGCGATTTTGGCATTCCTTTGTTCTACTCTTGCTCTCTTTGTGATTTAATGATTTTCTATAGTATGCTTTGATTCTTTTATCTTTTGTATATCTACTGAAGGTTTTGTTTTATAGTTACTATAAGGCTTATGCATAATATTTTGTGTATATATAACAGTCTATTTTAATCTGATAACAACTTAACCTCAAGCACATACAAAAGCTCTACATTTTTACATTCCTTCCCCCACATTTCGTTACTGATGTCCCAATTTACATCTTTTTAATATTGTGTCTCCATTCACAAGTTATTGTAGCTGTAGTTATTTTAAGACTTTTGTCTTTTAGATCTTATACTAGTGTTGTAAATTACTTACATACCAGCATTACAATGTTAGTGTATTCTGAATTTACCTATATATTTATATATTTACTTTTATCAGCAAGTTTTATACTGTCTTATGTTTTCACGTTACTAGTTGGCATCCTTTCAGTTCTTCAGCTTGAAGAACTCGAACAGTTTTTGTGAGGACTGTCTAATGATGATGAACTCCTTCAGCTCATGTTTGGGAAAATCTTCCTCTCTCCAGTTCTGAAGGATATCTATGTTGGGTTGAGGGTTCTTGGTGGCTATTTTGGTTTTTATTTTTTCACTTAGCACTCTGAATGTATCATCCCACTCTCCTCTGGCCTACAAGGTTCTGCTAACAGTCTGATGATAGTCTTATGGGGGTTCCCTTATACATAACAAGTCATTTTATGTTGCTGGTTTTAAGGTTGCCTCATTTTCTTTAATATTTGACAATACAATTATAGTACGTCTTGGTGTGGGTCTCTTTTGGATTCATCTTCATCTGAATATCTGTTTCTCTCCTAAGGTCTGAGAAGTCTTCAGCCATTGATTCTTTGAGTTGGCTTCCTATCCCTTTCTCTCTCTTCTCCTTCTCAGATATCTGTGATGCATGTACTGGCCTACCTGATGGTGTGCTATGAGTACCTTAAGCTATATTCTTTCTTTCTTTCTTTTTTTTTTTTTTTTTTGCTTCTCTCATGGGATGATTTTCAGTGTCTTGACTTTGAGTTCACTGATTCTCTCTTCCACTTCATCTAGTCTATTGCTGAAGCCCTCTATTGAATTTTATTTTTTTTTTAAGATTTTTATGTATTTATTTGACAGAGATTACAAGTAGGCAGAGAGGCAGCCAGAGAGAGAGCAGGGAGCAGGCTCCCCACTGAGCAGAGAGCCTGATGCGGGGCTCGATCCTAGGACCCTGGGATCATGACCTGAGCTGAAGGCAGAGGCTTTAACCCACTGAGCCACCCAGGCGCTCCTCTATTGGATTTTGTATTTAAGTTATTGTATACTTTAGTTCTATGATTTCTATTTGGTAATTTTTAATATTTCCCATCTTTTTGTTGAAACTTGCACTTTGTTCCTTCATTGCTATCTTGATGGCAGTGAGAATTTTTATCATTATCTTGAACTCTCTGTCAGGTAAATCACTTACTTCTATCTCATTAAGGTTGGTCTTTAAAAATCTATCTTGTTCTTCTGCTTGGAAAACATTTCCCTGCTTTGTCATTTTCCTTGGCCCTTTGCCTTGTTTTCTGTGCAATAGATGAAACTGCCAACTCTCCCAGACTTGACTGACTGGACTTGAGCCTCATAAATCAGCCTAGCCTGAGGTCCTAGTTGCTTCTCAAATCTTTGTGATTATCCATTCTGCTGTCTTTATTTTTATGGGTCCCAGTAGTGGATTGTCCCAGAGATGTGGAAAATGTGCACATGCCTGTTCAGTTTCATGAATACGAATTATCTGCTCCATCGTCTCACCAGTGCAGGATAACTGGAAGCCTAACCTTCAGGCAGTATCTGGAAAAGTCAGGATATTAGAGGTACAGTCCAGTCTCCATCAAAACCACTCAGGTGCTGGGTGGTTTAGCTTACTCTGTTCTGAACCAGGGAGAATAGTTGCTAAAGGTGTTTGTACAACCATGTAGCATCATTTCTTGGTATCATATTGTCCTGGGGGACTTGTGAATGCTGAGCTCTGCCAGCACCAAGAGCTGGATGATTTGGGATCCATTTCCCTCTGTGGCAGCTGTAACATTTGGGTGCGAGATGTGTAGACATGCTTCTTCCAGGGAGAAGCTGGAGACTTGGTTTTACTGCTGGACAAGCTGGGGGGAGATCAAAGGGGGCATGCCCACCAGCTCTTCCAGTCTCCTGTGAGGATCCCTGGCTGCTCCCACATGCAGTCTAACTAAAAGCCAGGACCTCAAACAGCAGCTAGGAAAGTAGTCAAGTACCCTCTAGGGAGAAATGGGGAGAGGAGTGTTCTTGCCTCTTCTTTCCATGCTGAGACGGGGAAGGGAAAGCTACAAAAACAGCTTGTGTGCCTGTTTAGAAACTGGTTTCTTTGTTTAATGTTGTCCTATGGGATTGTAGATGCCAAACCCTGGTGGCTAATGGAGTTAGGTGACTTGGGAACCTGCTCCCTGAGTGACAACTGCAAAACTTGGAGCACTTTGTGTGTGGACAAGTTCCTTCCA
Source organism: Mustela nigripes (assembly GCF_022355385.1). NCBI lineage: Eukaryota > Metazoa > Chordata > Mammalia > Carnivora > Mustelidae > Mustela > Mustela nigripes. Next base: position 1,699,095 of record NC_081566.1, on the reverse strand, counting down.
GGAAAAGCTGGCAACTTAGGTGGTTGTTGCTGTTGAAGTGAGCCAAAGAGAGACTATGGGACAAGTGTCCTCCCGCTTTTTAGGGCTCCTAGGATGTCCCAGTCAGCAGCCAGATGCAAACTGATTAGAAGCCAGACCCTCAGCCAGCAGCTGGGAAAGTTTGCACTCAAACTCCTTCCAGGGAAGAACTGGGGATGGGTGCCTTTGCCTGTTCCAGCTGTACTGAGCCTTAGGGAATAGGTGGGGGAGTGTTCGTGTGCCTGTTTAACAGCTGCTTCTTCATTTGCTATGTTCCTGTGGGGCTTGTGAATGCCAACCCCTGTTGGCTCTCTGATGTGGGAGATTTGGGGACCCATCCCTCTCATAGTAGCCTTAAAAGTTGAGCATGAGATGTGGGGTACAAACACTTCACTCACAGGGAGAAGCTGGGAGTTAGGTATTCCCCCCCGATTGTAAGGCATTGTGCCAGGGGTGGGGTTTATGGTACACGTCTCAGCATTTCCTACCCATCTTGATGTGTTTTCTCAGTAGGCGGATATGGAGGAGTTATTCACGTGGTTTTTAGATATCATTCAGAGGGAAGTGATCCATATGCAGCTGTCTAGTTGGCAAATCTGTGGGAGGAGGGAAAGTCAGGAGTCTCCTGTTCTGTCATTTTGGTCAATCTGAAACATTGGCTTTCTAATTCTGTACTCTCATAATTTCTTTCCTTTAATGATTCAGGTCACTGTTCCACCGAGATGTCTCTGATTTTCATTCAGTTAGCAGCAAAAGAGAGCCTCTGAATGTAAAGAAAAATTCCTTTGTTCTCTCCAGGGCCAGCCTCATGGATTGCATGATCGGTTCAAGTCACAGGGTCCCCACGCTCACAGGAGCCTCATGCTTGTTTAATGCTCTATTGTCACCCCCTTGAAATTCTTAGTAATTTTTTAACTAGGAGCCCCCAGTTTTACTTTGCAATGGGCTCCCCAAATTTCGTAGCTAGCCATGGGTCCCTCTGCTGAAGTGGTGGGCAGGAGCTTTCCTGATCTAGAATTTACCAAGATATAACAGGGACAAGAAAATCATGTGGAGTAATAGGTAAGAGATGAGAAGAAGAGAGATCGTGAGACCCAACTTTGTTGCCCTGTGTGGAAGGGTAAGTCCCCAAAGGTTAAACAACTTGCCTGAAACTACTGCCTGTTTGTGTCAGAGCCAAAGCTGGAAGCCGGATGATCAGACGCCCAGCTTCTTTTTGAGTCTGGTTTCATTTCCACAGAATGGATGTAGTAACATTTATAATTCATCCCCTCCAAACAGGTAGACATGAATTGTTAATATATAAATATTAATTAAGAGTGCCTATTAATCTGAAAAATATTTATTTGGGGATCAATAGGATGTTTGGTTATATTTGATGCTATGTGGGAATATTAAAATACCTCTATTTTTTAAATAAAAAAGCATATCTATATTTTTATTCCTCTATTTGAAGTCACTTAGATGAGGTTATAACTTTTGTTGCATAATATATCCTCCACTGACATCTCATTGTCCACTGTTTGTTATATCATAGTTGGTTGCTATGCAGAGGAGCTAAATGACTCACAGCAGAGCCATGACTTGAAGAAACTAACAGATAATATCCTAAACATTACTAATAGTTCTAGTTGAGAATTAGAAAACAGTCTGTGGGTGTATCACAAAGATGAAAAGGTCAGAGGAAACATAGAATTACTACTCCAGGATTTTTTTCAAGTTATTAAAATTACAGACTTCATTGTTCTTAGAACTAACTTTGAATAATCACAATTATTTGATTTTACAACCACTTTGGCAAATGCAGGGAAAAAATATTAACCAAATAGCTCAAATCATCTAAAGAGCCAAAAACATAAATGGTATACATTTATTTCTCCAGATAGGCCAGGAAAGATGGGTCAGTGGATTTGCTGCTATAACTGGCATGTGTCCAAAGATAGTGAGCCTAACATACACTTAAAAATATCTGAGATTTCCATGCTACCATTTTTCTTGGCATTTTTTCCTAACAAAAAGTTATTTTATGGAAAATTCTGAATGCTTAATTCTCCTGAGTTCTTACGTTTTCAGAGACTAGAGGTGGGACAAGCAGTAAGACACAGGCAGATAAAATGACTTTGCATGGATTGACAGTTACATTATCAATGCCCAGGTAATAAGTTTTTCATATCTGGGTACTATGCTGTAAGCTTTAAGATTTGCTATTTCTTGGTTGTATGAAATGTCCCCACCAAAGATATTTATGTATTTTGTATTTAGTATATGAAAAGAAAAAAATAAGAAGCAAATAAAACACCAAAAGAAAAGCTTTTGTTTAGCAGAAAAAACCATCCACAAAACAAAAAGGCAACTTCCTGAATGGGAAAAGATATTTGAAAATGATATAGCCAATAAGGAGTTAACCTCCAAAATATATAAATAACGTACACAACTCAACAACAAAAAAATCTGATTAAAAAAATGGGCAGAGGACCTGAACTGTTTTTCCAAAGAAGACATACAGATGGTCAAAAGACACATGAAAAATGCTCAACATCACAAATCATCAGGGAAATGCAAATCAAAACCATAATGAGATCTCCCCTCACACCTGTGAGAATGGCCAGAACAAAAAGACAACAAACAACAAGTGTTGGCAAGGATATGGAGAAAAGGGAACACTTGTGCAACTGTCAGTGGGCGTGTACATTGGCACAGCCACTGTGGAAAACAGCATGGAGGTTCCTTAAAAAATGAAAAATAGAATTACCATATTATCTACTAATTCCATTACTGGATATTTATCCAAAGAAAATGTAAACACTAATTTGAAAAGATATACACACCCATGTGTTTATTGCAGTATCATTTATAATTGCCACGATACGGAAGCAAACCAACTGTCTGTCCGTTCATGAATGGATAAAGATGTGGTGTATGTATACAATGGAATATTAATCATCCTTAAAAAGGAATGAGATCTTGCCATTTGTGACAACATGGATGGACCTAAAGAGTATTATGCCAAGGGAAGTGGTATTAGACCCATAAATACAGAGAACAAAGTGGTGGTTGCTAGAGAGGGGGAAGGGAGATAAGCAAAATGGGTGAAGAAAAGTGCGGACTACAGCCTTCCAGTTACAGGATGAGTAAGTCACAGGAATGAAAGGTACAGCTTAGGGAATAGTCAATCGTGTGACATGTGGCAGTTGTGTTTGTGGGATGTACAGTTGTTGAATCACTATGTTGTACACCTGAAACTAATGTAACATTGTGTGTCAACTATACTTCAGTTAAAAAGAGAGAGAGAGAGAGAGAGAGACAATGGCAGATTAACTCCAAGTGATATAAAGTCCATCAAAGAGCAGTGCCCATGTAAGATGGAGTGAAGCTTTTTTTGTTTTTTGTTTGTTTGTTTGTTTTTAAGATTTTATTTATTTGACAGACAGAGACCACAAGCAGGCAGAGAGGCAGGCAGAGAGAGAGGGAAGGAAGCAGGCTCCCTGAGGAACAGAGAGCCCAATGCAGGTCTTGATCCCGGAATTCTGGGATCATGACCTGAGCCAAAGGCAGAGGCTTAACCCACTGAGCCACCTAGGTGCCCCTGGAGTGAAGCTTTTGAAGGTCATTTGACTCAGTTCTTGAAGGTTTTGGATGCGAATCAAGGCAATCTATGCGGAATGCCAAAGCAGGGGATTGGGGTAAAAGGTCAGTGAAAACCAGGGTAGTCTAAGAGCTTTATGCTTAAGGACAGGGTCCTGTAAGCCTTGCCCAGCCTGTCCAACCCTTCCCCTGTGTTCTCTGTACAAGATCTGATAATAATGCCTTACCCATCTGTCTCCCTCCGTGCCCCACTCCCCGCCCAGAAACCCAGTGTGTTTGCAAAGTCAAAAAACGTAAAGGCAGCAGCCACCCACGGAGATCCAGTTACCCGAAGTTGGGGTAAGAAATGCACATGGATACCAAGTACATCCCTGATCGGCAAACTGTGAATGATGGGTGGTGGCAACCAGATTAAAAGTAGGTTCCCTTTGAGGTGGGACAGAGGATGCCGACCTTGGACGGGATTCTGGCTTGCTCAGAGGATGGGGCCTGCTGGTCAGAAGGAATGGTGCTGGCATAGAGCCCCAGGTGGGCACAAGGGGTTCATATGTGGGACACTGACCCGCTGAGAGATGAGGCGACCCCACAGGTCTGTTTGGGTAAGGACAGGAGTCCTTGTGGCCGAGATGACGCTCTGCTTCACTGTGCTTCCCGCCCGCCCCCGCCAGGGCCTCCTTTAGGCTCACCCGCCCTTGCACGTTTTCCATGCCGGGTAACCTCTCTGTGCTTCGGAGAGTGCCACACACCCGCCTGCTTTTGGCTGCACGAAATTTAGCAATGGGTTGACCGTTCTGTTTGCCCCAACAGCCTTCTCTCGAGGTTCCTTCTTGCGGACTGAAGAGGCTTCCTGAAAGTGGGGAATGTGGCAAGCCTGTTTGCAGGTGTCGCAGATAAGAAGCTGAAACTTCTCTGTTCCCTATAGTCTTAGGGAAATAGCGACAAAGACTGTATTTTCATGTAAAGTGCCTAGACTGGTACTTGGCACATATTATGAGCATGTATACAGGCAATGATTATTACTAATAACACTGATCATGTAAATATGATAAACTATAACATCAATGCAGTGCTATTAGTATGAACAACTGTTACTAATTACTGTTGTGTCAAACACCTTGTTTTAGACCACTCCTCACTTTTTAAAAAAAATTATGGTAAAATACACATAACAAAAAATGGTTGACATGTACATTTGAGACATGTAAGCTCACTGGCATTAAGGGTCACAGGGCTCAGCCCCCCATCCTGACTGGGTCCTAGGGCTCTCAGCTCTGTAAGCCCGCGCCCTCCCAGTGCGTGGCGGCCGGTTGGGCTGCCCGCGCTCTCCCAGGCTCGCCCAGAGGTGGAGCCTTATGACGGGGCTACAAGACTTGAACAGCTTGCATGGGCTTCCTTCAGTGGGCTTAACCCCGCCTAATCGTGTTTTTCCTCGGGGGCGGGACTATTTAACATTTGCTTGTGTCTGGAGTCCACAGGGCTAGTACAGGATCCAGAAATCATTGTAAATCCTCCAGAGACAAATTGGATCTTTTTTAAATGAAATTAAGTAAAAATTTTGTGAGTGTGCAGTGCATTGGTTGCCTGTGAAGGAGGCATGAGATGGGGAGACGTGAACCAGCCGCACCAGAGAGGGAGGAGGCCCACCATGCTACATCCGGCCCTGTCATGAGGACTAGACTTGCCTTCAGTGCCCCTTAAAGGGCCTCACGAACTATTGGCTGGCGAGGACAGTGTGGTTTGATATTGGCCAGGTACGACACAGCATCTTTTCTGCCCTTCTAGCACTATCCTCCTAAGTCAAAAAGTCTCCTTCTTCCAAGGCAAAGGAATTGAGAGCACCACGCTCTCAGCGAAAAAATAAAACTCAAGCAATTAAAAACACATAATTTGATGTATATAGGAATGAATATATTTAGCTCTCGACTCGTTCCCCTAAGAGATCTAAGGTTGGGATTCCTGGGTGGCTCAGTGAGTTAAGCCTCTGCGTTCGGCTCAGGTCTTGCTCTTAGGGTCCTGGGATCAAGCCTTGCATTGGGCTCTCTGCACAGCAGGGAGCCTGCTTCCCGCCCACCCCCACCTCCGACTGCCTTTCTGCCTTCTTGTGATGTCTGTCAAATGAATAAAAAAAATCTTAAAAAAAAAAAAAAAGAAGTAGGAGAAAAAGCAAAATCAGTGGGAACATAAATGGGACCCAAGAAAGAGGGGAAATGCAGACCAGAAACCCCTGCAGCTTGCTTTGAGTGGGCTTGGGGTTAGTGGGAAGTTTTAAAATAGCGGATGCAAAAAGTAAAACCTTAACAGCTGTTAGGTTGGGTGTCCCCACAAAAATGTTCACCCAAAGCACTTTTCTTGATACTGAAGTTAAAAATAAATTTCGCCCAAAGAACCACAGAAAGAGGACATCATGTAGTGTGCCCAGAACCGACAAGAGCAGACTTTAGAGGGCTGTTTCCCATGCGCCGCTCAGGAGTGGGCGAGCCATCCTCAGCGAAGGACAGCTCAGTGAAAGGTCAGTGCTGTGTGATCCAAGGGCACGGCTCTCTGATGGTCCAGCTTAAGGCAAAGATAGATTTCATGGTCTCTGAAGGAAAATGGTTTTCCTTTAGACAATAGCTCATGTCATAAACCTTGTTTTCTCTAAGACATGATTCTGGTGGTCATTTGGTAGCAATGAGTTCAAGACTGTACAGGAGAGCTCCGCAGAGCTCTTGCGCCAGAGTCTATCACAAGCGAATGGTGGTAGGATTTGGTTTCAGAACAATTTACGGGAAAAAAAATGGAAACTAAGAAAAGTATTTCCATTAATCTAATTTTTGCCTATAATCTTGGAATAGAGCCCATTCTGTTTGGGTAGTAAAACACCTTAATCCAGCTCACAGAAGGATACCAATGGTAAACGTGTCAACAATCAAGCATCGTAAGTACAGACATCTGTATCTTATTTACAATTTATTTCATTTAGTACAGATTCATCACTTCTTATAATCCCCTTTCCTGAAAATGAATATAACATTTTTGGCATCATTCAATTCCATTAAACAAACACTTATTGGTCATTATTTACAGTAAACAAGTAGCTAACTTCTTATATTTTAGGGTGTGTTATCACATTAACACTCAGTCCCATGGACTCTAAACAAAATGTTTCCCCCAGAATTTGGCATCTATGGCCTAGATTTTGACAGAGCGATGTTAATGAGCCTCCTGGATAAGGTATTTGCTTTAAGAAGGTGCCATTTACCAAGATTAAAGCTTTGCAAATAAAACCAGGTTTATATTTAACTACCGACCCCCATTCTTCCCTTCATTCCCGCAGTGCTGTTTCCCTCACACTTCACTGTCTGCACTGCCAGAGCTCACCAGATGCCAGTTTTTCCTGTTTTCATGTTAGGAGGACGTCCTTCAAAGAAACCCTTTCTTATTGCCTATTTTACCAAGCCATTTCTTGCCCTTCAGTGTCTCACCTCCGAAAGCACTGGCCTACCTAAACCCAAGGCCACACTTCAAAAAATGCCTTCTCACCCGGGGCCAAAGTTTCTCACAATCTCCACCCGTTTGGACGTGGAGGGACGTTCAGTTCAACCGCAGGCTTCTCCGCTGACCCCTAACCCCTACCCCAAGCCTTTGTTTTGTCTCTGACCTGGGATCTGTCCCCGTCCTTGGACCAGTAAGGACCTGTTAGAGAACATTAGTCTCTTGTTAAGACTTGCCTTCTTCTATCTGTTTTCATTTCTCTTTCCTCTTTCCAGAGAAAATGACCTTTTTCGTCACGTCTCTTTCTCCTTTTTGTCTATGCTGACGCTTGTGTTCCATTAAAAGTTCACCTACAGTCACGAGCAGGTTTGCTCGTTCGGAAGTGCCCCGCACCTGAACAAGGAGACCAAGTCCGTCATCTACTGGCATCACCCTCGAGCTGAAAAAGAAAGAGAGTACATAATAAGGAAACCTCTAGGACATCAGACATTAGTTCCTAAGGCAAAAATAAACCAGAGGAGGCAACGAGGAAGAAGGTCACTATTAAATAGGATGGTCAGGGGGTGTCGTTTAAGCCAAGACCAGAAGGAGGTGAGGAGGAAAGTAAGCACCACAGGTACTGGGAGGGAAAAGCAGCTAACATCCTGCAGTAAACGCGCGTCCTGGGGCCGGGGTCGGGGGGTGTGAGTGCGTCCTGGGGCCGGGGTCGGGGGTGTGAGGGTGATCCGGGAACAGCCAGGAGACCCAGGAGGCTGAAGCCGAGGGAGCCAGAGGGGGTGCCGGAGAGAAGGTGAGATCAGTGGACAGTAAGATGGGGCCGTAAGGGCGGGGGACAAGGAGGTGGCTGCGCCGTTCTAGAAAGCACAGGGGTTTGCTGAATGAGAAAGGGACGTACACCCAGGAGAAAATTTATGACCTGAGTTACTTTACAGGACTCTTTCTGCGTCCTGGCGAGGAGCGAGGACGTTCACAGCATGACCAGTGTAGATGCGGTCGCAGGTAACCCTGCCAGCGGGCGGTGGCCGTCGCGGTGGCAACGGCGGGGGGACCCTGGACAGGCTTCCAGCGGGGGATCTGCGGGCGCTGCGGGCAGTGCACAGTGTGCGGCCGCGCCCCGCGGGGGCCCGGGGAACACCCGCCCGGGGAAACCCTCGCCGCGCTGTGGGAAAGCCCAGGGTCTGTCCAAACGATCCTGTCCCGGCGTCTTCTCTCCGCGCAACAGACACGCGTTGACCCGCCGAGCTCACGTGCGACGCTCAGCCCACCCGGCCCGCAAGTCCCTGCGCTACCCGGGACGCGGGGCACCGGCTCCCAGACGCGCCTCCCGCTCTCTCAGCCCCGCGTCTTCTCCCGTGGGCTCCCTCCGCGCCTCGCTTCTCCAGCCCTCCTCGCAAACCGGCCCAGAACTGTCGTGTGCGTCCTTCTGTCCTCCGTCCCCAAGGCCCAGAGGTCCGCGGCCTCGGACTGCGCCAGCCCCGCGTCCCGCCGGCTCACAGCCAGTCCCGTCGCGACGCCCGGGTGCTCAGCCGGGGCCGCGCTCGCCGCCCGCTGCCGGGTCTCCCCAGGGAGGCCACCGTCCGCCGCGGGAGGTCACCGTCCGCCGCGGGAGGCCACCGTCCGCCGCGGGAGGTCACCGTCCGCCGCGGGAGGCCCCTGTCCGCCGCGGGAGGCCACCGTCCGCCGCGGGAGGTCACCGTCCGCCGCGG
>NC_081566.1:1654180-1690212 GCF_022355385.1 Mustela nigripes | reverse complement strand
CACCGTCCGCCGCGGGAGGCCACCGTCCGCCGCGGGAGGTCACCGTCCGCCGCGGCTGCCGCAGCCCGTCCATCCCGCGGCCCGGTTCTCCGCGCACCGAGCTTCCCCGCGCCGGGAGAGAAACATCGGGAAATGCTTCCAAGGTCACTCCAGTGCCTGCTCCTGTTTCCACCCGCCTCACCTCCTGCCCCGACTGGGAGAAACGCCTCGTCTTTCCCCGCCAAGGCCAAAGCTCACCTCGTGGTTCTGGGCCGCGGAGCCCCCCGCGCCCAGAGGCCTGTTTCGGAAACCCCTGATCTCAGACCTGCGGGTCTGTGACTGCGTCTGCGGAGCTTCCAGAACTACACGTTTCACTTACTGTTTGTTGGTTTTAAGATTTTATTTATTTATTTGACACAGAGAGCGAGAGAGGAGCACAGGCAGGGGGAGTGGGAGCGGGAGAAGCGGGCCTCCCGCCGAGCAGGGAGCCCGATGCGGGGCTGGATCCTAGGACGCCCGGATCATGACCTGAGCCCAGGGCAAACCCTTCATGACTGAGCCAGCCGGGTGCCCTATAGAACCACACGTCTTAAATGGATGATTTGGGGGGATAAAAATTGTATCTCAGCAAAATTAAAACGAAAAACAAACAAACCAACCTGCATCTCTTCTGCCTTTTTCGCCTCTGCTCATACATACATTCTCGTCTCGGACAAAATAAACAAAAGCCAAATTCGGAAAGGCAATCTGCATTTGCTGGCCACACAAGCATTTAAAGAGCGCCAGCTGTGTGGGGCATCTCTCCCAGGTACTTGGAAGCTGAGTCACTGTGGTACTTAGCTAATGGCAGATCTTGCTTTGAGATCAGTTTTGTGCCATCCCCTGTGAGCTCCCTGTCCTGATTGCTGGGCCCAGCTACATGCTTCCAACCCAGCCGCCCCTGCTAGAACAAGGGACCGCGGTGCCCAGTGTGAGTGTCGCGTGGGGGGAAGCCGTCAGACACAGGACCCTGAACCTGTAGCTCCTCCTTTGTATTTCACAGCGGGAGGAACATGGGCCCTGGAACCCTGGGGGAGGTGGCCTCTAGGGAAGGTGAGAGGAGAAATATACCTGAGTTACAGGCAAAAGCATGGATGAGTTGCTCTCCTTCAAGGGTCTTCATCCTCTACGACAGAGAGAGGCCTTTTCTCACCCTGTGGTTTTTAACAAACTCTAAAGTTGGTTTCATCTGAAGACCTTGCATCAACATAGTCACGTTGGCCAGGATGGGAGAGGGCCGAGTTTCAGATGCTTCCAGGTGGTCAATACTAGCTCCCTGACGGACTGGAGAAGCTCAGTTCTCTTCATGTTTACTTTCAAGAGTGAGAAGGGGGGGCACCCGGGTGGCTCCTTGGGTTAAGCCTCTGCCTTCGGCTCAGGTCATGATCTCAGGGTCCTGGGATCGAGCCCCAAATTGGGCTCCTTGCTTAGCGGGGAGCCTGCCTCTCCCTCCCAGCCCCCAATCTCTCTCTCTGCCTGCTTCTCTACCTACTTGTGCTCTCACTGTGTCAAATAAAATCTTAAAAAAAAAAAACAAAAACAAAAAAAACGCGTGAGAAAAGTGCTGGGCTCCCACTTATGTTTCGGAGTTCTGCTCCAGAGCCACCAAAACCTAGCAGCCCACCGCTTTGGGGCACACATGCAACATCGGGGCCCTTCCCTCCCAGACACAGCACTACTTTTTTAGCGCTGAACCTTGAGGCCACACGCAACAAGTCACAGATTCATCCTCAGGAAATCACCGAGTTCGCCGTCCTGAAGCTCAGAAGGGACAAGGGAGGATGGCAGAGCTCTACCTCCAGAGTATCCGTTCCCAGCCTGCCCCGTGGGCCAGTGCCCTGCGTCCGGACTGGGCCACTCGGCCCCTGTGGAGCACACACTTTGCGGTCTCCACCAACCTCAGTCCAGGATTAGTCCCTCCCCTTGTGGGTCTGGGCTAGGCACACCCAGGTGCTCACCACCTCCTCCCTGGTGTGCAGACTTCTGCTGGGGCCACAGATCTCCCCTGGGACCCCCTCCCATCTTTTGTGCATGGTGTGGGGATGCCCCCCCGCCCTGTGCTCCAGGACGGACCAGGCCCTGCCTCGTGTCTACTGCCATCTGTGCTGTGAACTTACCGCTCGATAAAGTCAGGGCAACCAGAAACAAATGGAAGAACTGGGCTGTGAGCATAGAACACAGCTAAGTGTGGAGTCCCAGTACTTGTGAGTAAGCAGTGGAAAAGGGTTAATGAAGGCTGGAAGTGTAACTCGTGAGATGGGGAAGTGTCCACCCACAGACTTTTACTGAACCACAGCCACGCTCGAAATGGTGGAATAGGCAGAGGGAACAGAAAAAGGAGGACCACAGAAAGCCCGCAGTTGGTGGGAAGAGGTTATGTGTACAAAACAGAAGTCGTTTACCGGGCAGCATGGGGCAGGACTTGGCATGAGTAAATGGACGTTCAGTACTCACGTCCCCCAATACCCGAGTACCTCACCCACAACCAAGAGTATCTCCTCTGCTGGGACGAATTCCAGCTGAGAACCCTCACCCTCGAAACCGGGAGGAGAGGGAAGTTGAACATCTTACCGGAGTTTGGACTATGAAAGCCGGTACGGGAGGTTGGGTTAGTGTTCAGATAAAGAGCTGAGAAGAGCATTTCCTTAATAATCTCTTCTATCTGGGTGGACTCCACATCAAATGCTTGGAACCTTCCATTTCGGAGGGCGTTTGAAAACACCTCACGAAATCCCATGGAGAACACATGACTGAATGGGAGGAGAGGGAAGGAGTGTGTGATTAAGCATTTGCATGTGCTTATGCGTCGTTGAGGAGGAGGGGAGGAGAGTGACACACCAGAAACATTTTAATAGAGCCTGACTCTGTGGCCGTGAGAACATCTTAAAGCCCCCGATCTGTTCCTTGTGTCAGTTACGCCGCCACAGATGAGTATTAGATGAGAGGAATCAACATGCCCTATCTCTGTGCACTCAGGATTTCCTAACAAATGACTCATTCGCCTGTGACTGTGAATGCTGTTTTGGGAGGTTGCCGTAAAATGTTACACGTGTTCCTAGAACAGGACAGTTTTCTAAAAAGTTATATGCATTCTTTAAAGAATATAAAGGATGGACAGTCGCCAATTTATGATGGTTGGACTTGGGACTTTTTGACTTCATGGTGGTGCAAAAGTGACACACATTTGCAATTTGAATTTGGGTCTTCTCCCCAGGAGCCATATGTGGGGTGATCCTCTCTTGGGACACTGAGCAGAGGAAGTGAGGCACAGCTCCCAGTCAGCCCCATGATCCTGAGGGAACAGTCGACACACAACCATTCTGTACACACACAACCATTCTCTTCCTCAGTTTCAGTGCAGTATTCAACAAATTACATGAGATACTTGACACATTATTATCAAACAGGCTTTGTATTAGATGATTTTGCCCAACCGTAGGCTAATGTAAGTATTCTGAGCATGCTTACCATAGGCTAGGCTAAGCCATGATGTCTGGTAGCTTAGGTGTATTAAATATTTTCAACTTACGGTGGGTTTATTGGGACATAATTCTCTCTTATGTAAAGGAAGATCTGTGTATGGAGAAAAATGATCTCATCATGTGGCTTGGCTGACTAATCTCGTCTGTTCTGGCCTCAGATGGAATTCATTCTGTGAGACTTGAGGAGGTTCAATAGCTGAGTCACAGAAAGGACTTCCCAAGTGACTGTCAGGTCCCAGGGCGCTTCTGGCAAACTCCAGAACCTCCCAGGACCTTCCCAAGGGCACACCCTGAACCCTGGGCCATGTGCATTCTCGTTCTAGTGTGGTAGCTCAGAGAACTGACAAAGGTGGTTATGGTGGGGGAGATGAGGCTTCTGAACAGCATCTTCAAGGACGGGTGAACAGCTTGTAGCTAAACATGGTCAGTGTACAGGTGAGTAGTGGATGGTGTAACTGTGGGGGGGAGGTTAGCCAAAGTCAGAAAGAACAAGTTCCAGCTTTATTCAAGAAGCACCCCAAATTCTTGAACAACCAGAAGGACAAGGGTAATATTCGATGTTAGAAAGATTCCCCAAACTGTGGTATGGAGGAAGAGACTAGAGGCAAACGAAACAACAACCCTATAATCAAAGAAATGCAAGTTGGAGGATTAAGGTAATGGTTTGTTGATATGTGAAATACGGTTAACAACATGTTTGTTCTGGTAGGGTGTGCTGCCTTTTCACACAGGATGGGATGTTTTAAGAGTGGTGAGTGATGGGGCCGTGCCAGCTTAGACGGAAGGATGGCAGCAGGCTGACAGAGGCAGGAGAGAGGACGGCTTCCACAAAGTGTATCCCGAACCACCTCTGGGACCCTTTCCCAAAGGCCCTGTTGGTGTGGCCATGCCTCATCTGTCTGGAACCGCATTCCCAGCCCACACAGGTGGACCAGGCCCTTTAGATGGGTTGCTCCATGACTCAGTTCAGCGGTGGGGTGAGGCCTTGATGACTCCATACAAAATTCTGGACCAAGTATTTAAGAAACAGGGAGGAGAGGGGCACCTGGGGGGCCCAGTGGGTTAAGCCTCTGCCTTTGCCTCAGGGTCATGGTCCCAGGGTCTTGGGATCAAGCCCCATATGGGGGGGGTCTCTGCTCAGCGGGGAGCCTGCTTTCCCCCCTCTCTGCCTGCTTCTCTGCCTACTTGTGATCTCTGTCAAATAAATAAATAAAATCTTAAAAAAAACAAACAGGAGAATTGCTTGTGAACTGACTTGGCCTTTAACTGGAGAGCACAGCACAGTCATTTACTTGCTTCTGTTGTGTGACAGTGGTCGCCAGTTTGGGAGCCATTCAGGGGCGCAGGGCTGTGTAGGATTTGGATGACTGATTCACCACCAGTTCATCAGATGAGCACCCCAAAGTTGGGGACTGTCTAGTCATTGTTTCTCGATGACACCAAGTACAATGTCTTGGACAACAGGCTCTCGATAAACTCTCGATAAACTCGATAAACTCCCTCTTGTTGAAGGAACAGATGTGACCTTGATGAACTGAGATTTCCTACCCCCCAGTCTCTATCCAAAAACTGAGAAAAGTGTCTCTTTATACACATCTATTTGTACCTACCATATTTCTGAGAATGAAGTCAAAATATAAGTAAATATATATATATATATATTTTTAAGATTTTATTTATTTGACAGAGAGAAATCACAAGTAGACAGAGAGGCAGGCAGAGAGAAAGAGAAGGAAGCAGGCTCCCTGCTGAGCAGAGAGCCCAATGCGGGACTCGATCCCAGGACCCTGAGATCATGACCCAAGCCGAAGGCAGTGGCTTAACCCACTGAGCCACTCAGGCGCCCCTAAGTAAATATATTTGAAAGTCATTTCAATACTCTGCTTGCCAGGATAACTGCTTTGTGGTACATTATATTGAAAACTAAAAAGAAAATATAACTACAAGAAAGCATAAAAGTCTGCATGGTATGGAGGATTAGTATTGGACTGCGAGTCTACAACCAAAGACTGTTTTGAGTCTGCTTCTAGCTCTCTTGGTGATCTTGGTAAGTTGATTTACATTTCTTGGCCTCAGCTTCAATATTATTTTCAAAATTAATGCTGTATGATTATAATTACGTTTTACTGAATTCCAACTTTATTTTTCCTGTAAAACAAAGCTCACACTGGGCCAACAGGCATGTTTCTAATTTCATCATATCATACCACATGTCCCTTAAAGTCTCTATAACACAGTCTTCTTCTGGAAAGTGGTGCAATAGACAAGCTGATCTTAATTCTTACCTTTGCTCTAAAATTCTGTGTCACACAAGGGGTAAGAATCAGTGCTCCTTTCCTAACTGCACTTATACCATAGGTGAAAAAAATGTCGGACTCCCTCATGCTGTGTAGGTCACTGCTTGCTGGGGCAGCTGTCCTTGAGGTTTGGCAATGGGTCATTTAAAGGATTAGAATCAGTGATCTGTAGAAGGTCATTCATTCACCAAGAGTCATTAAGTTCCTTCAACTTGCCAGGTACTGTGCCTGGAAAACAAGAAATTAAAACAAGATGTCAGCTCTCAGTCTCCTCAATAAGATAGACCAAGTAAATAAATATGATCATTTAATCCTTCACTTTATATTACTTCTATTTTATTTTATATTAGTATGTTTCCATTCTTAAAGGGTTTCCTTTAAGTCTTTTAAAGTACTAAAGTACCATTAAGTACTAAGTACTGATACTTTCCTAGAGTATACATGTCTCCGAGATTGTTTTTGGAATATTAGTATTACTTAAATTTAAGTCACTTCTAAATCTACAATTTGTTTTTATATATGCCATAAGACTTTTCCAAATTTAATTTCCTTCACATGGATCAACAGTTTTGCCAGTTACATTTATTAAATTATCCATCCTTTTTTCCACTTAATTGAATAAAATAGTTGTCATTTATTTAATGTTCATAGATAGTGAGCCCTATTTCTGAATTTTCTATTTCACTTACATAGTTGGCTATTCCAATAACATTACCAAACTTTTTAATTTCAGCACCTTTGCAGTATGTTCTGATATCTGGTGACATAAGTATACCTTGCTAGTCCTTCTTTGTTAAATTTTATTGGCCATTCTTGTACATTTAGTATTCCATATAAACTTTCAGATAATTTTGGAACCTTAATTGGATAGTGTTTGTATTCCAGTTGGAACCATATTAAAAGTCACTTTGGGGAACAGAATATTTTTATGATGTTTCCTATCTAAGGGCATAGTGTGACCATTTTTTCAAACTTTGCTTTATGTTCTTCAATAAGATTTAACTATTTGGCAAAAAAGAGTCAGGAAAAAGTATATTTAAAAAATAATATTTTCAATGAGGAGACAAAGGGTTTCTAAAATATAAAAGGCTCTTATCAGTTGATAAGACAGGGATAAACAACCAAAATAAAAATGAGCAAAGGACAAAGATAGGTAATATACAGAAAAGTAAATCCAAACAGCTTACAAACATATGGAAAGATATTCAAACTCACCCCTAAAGACTTCCAAATTGAAGATAAAAGCAGGTAGTTCTTTATACTAGGGTTTCTCACCCGTGGCACTGTTGGCCTTTTGAGCTAGATAACTCTTCCTTGTGGGGCTGCCTTGAGGAGAGTAGGATGTTTAGCAGAATCCCTGGCTCTGCCAACTGGAAACTAGTAGCACCTCCCCCCAGCCATAACTAACAATTATGACAATCAGAAATATCTCCAGACTTTGCCAAATGTCTCCTGGAGCAGACACAATCATTACAGTTGAGAACCACTGATTTTTTCCATTTATCAGATTAGCAAAACAAAACAAAAAAACCCCAACAACTTGATTACACCTATTGTTAGCAAGATGCAGGGCAAAACCAATACTCTCATGTTGCTAGTTTCTGGAAAACAACTGAACAATGCCAATTAAAATAAAATGCGTATACTCTTTGACCCAGCTAACCCACTCCTGGAAATAAATTTCATAAAAATGAAGCAAACGATACATAGACATATATTGTCCAAGGATGTTAACTGCACCATTGTGGGCAGTGAACAAAAACCTAAAAACAGAGTCAATGGCCATAAATAAATTACAGTGCACCCACACAATGGGATATTAGAAAGAATTAGAGTTTCATCTTACCACAATAGAGTGTTTTCTACAAATTATTCCTGAGGAAAGCAAGATTCAAAACTACATAATATAATTCTTTTTGTAAAACCCACATCTCCACATGCTTTTTATATTAATAGAGAAAAGTAAAACTGCCCTTCAATAGTTTATTTACATCAACAGAATAAGGAAAAATATTTGCATGTCATCTCTCTGACAAGGGTCTAATATCCAGATTATAAAATGAATTCTTATGACTCAAAAAAAAAAAAAAAAAGAGAGAGAGAAACAACAATCCAATCAAAAGTGGGTAAAAGACTTGAAGGGATATTTCTCTACATAAGATATATATATATATATATATATATATATATATATATATATATTTAGCTAACAATTATATGAAAATGTGCTCAATACCCTCAGTCATTAAGGAAATGCAAATGAAGATTACAGTGGGATACCACGTCACATCCCTTATGATAGGTATTTTTAAAAAAAAGAAAAAAAAATGTTGGCAAGGACATGGAGAAACTGTCACCCTCGTACATTGTCAGTGGGAATATTCACGGGCACAGCCTCGGTGGAAAACAGTTCAGCAGTTTCAAATAGTTAAACAGAGTTATAAAGTGATTGCAATTCTACTCCTAGGTACCCAAAATAATTGAAAACCAGTATTCAAACAAACACTTGCACACTCACGTTCATAGCTGTACTACTCACAATAGCCAAAAAGTAGAAACAACCCCAAATGTCCATCGATTGAATAAACAAAATGTGTTATACACATAAGATGGGATATGTTTCAGTTGTAAAAAGAAATGAAGTACTGATAAATCCCACAATGTTGATAACATTAAAATTATTATGCTAAATTAAAGAAACTAGAAACAAAGGGTTATGGACTGCATGATTCCCTTTGTGTGAAACACCCAGGATAGGTTAAGTCCATAGAAACAGAGAGCACATTAGTGTTTGCCAGGGGCAGGGGTAAGGGAAGAGAGAATAGGCTACAAGTTTCCTTCTGGAGAGGTGAAATGTCTTCCAACTGGGTGGTGGTGCAGGTTACACAACAATGTGAATGTACTAATGCCACTGAGTTGTCCACACAATGGTAATGGATAATCTTATACTATGTGACTATTACCCCAATTAAAAAATACATTCTATTTGCCTCTGTATTACTTTCCTATTGCTGCATAACAAATTACCACACAGTAAGCAACTTAAAACATTACAATTTTTAAAAATTTTTATTTATTATTTTTTAAATTACAACAATTTAGCTCATGGTTCAATACATCAGAAGCCCAAGTGGGCTTGGGTGTGTTCCCTGCTTGAGAGTTTCACCGGCAAAAATTAAAGTGTGGGACAGGTTGGAGGCTCTGAAGAAGGTTGTTAGGGAGTATTCAGTTACTGTGTTTGAAGGACTGAAATCACCAGCTTGCAGGCTGTCCACAAAGAGTCAGACTCGACGGCTGTGGGAGCCCACGTCCTTGGTACATAGCCCCCTCCAGCAGCAGCACAGCACATCTTCCTCAGTCTTCAAATATCTGACTTTCTCTTCTGCTACCATCTGGAGAAAATTCTCTGCTTTTAAAGGGCTCTCATGATTCGATTGGTCCACCTGGATAATCTCATGTGGCCTTATAATGTCATCCGATTCACAAGTTCCACCCCACACTCAAAGGGGAGGGGATTACAGAAGGGCAGGGGTCACTGGAGGTCATTCTTAGAATTCTGCCTAGCATAGCCTCTTACAGAAAAATAATAAAAACATTTTCTGCCCAATTCAGGAACAATTATTACTCATTAATGCCCAACATTACAAAGAGGATTTGAAGTGTGAGTGATTAATACCAGGGAAATTTTCCAGACCCAGTGATTTACAGATTAACACAGTCCAGGTCTTCAAGCCTCAGGAAAGGGCCAGAGAGCTGTTCCCAACAGGCAGACTTCTCCTGAGGCCTCTCCTGTTTCTTTCTCTTTCCTTCTTCCCTTCTGCTACAGCACTGAATGTGCGAAGCGACTGCCCGGAGGACGTCCAGTCTTCCCTCCGAAGTCATGATGACCGCTACACACTGTGGCTACCGTTTAGGAACTAGATAATTATATTATGTAGATGAGACGTTCTTACTTTTTGGTCTCAAGATTCCTGTTACTTAGGATCCTAAAGAGTTTTTGTTTTTGTGGCTTATTCCTATTGATCGTTACCATATCAGAAATTAAATCTGGAAATGTTATTCAACAGGAAAACATACAAGCCCCCAGTTTCTTAGCCTTTAGAGTGATGACGTCATCGCATCGGGTAGCCTCTAGAGCGGAAAAGGCAGGCCTATTCAGTAAAGGAAATAAAGTCCTACACTGCTACGAAAGTAGTTTGACCTCCTGGAACCCCGAAAGGTCCCAAGGGGCCCTCGGGTTTCTGGATCACACGCTGAGGCCCACGGGCAGGTGTAAGCCCAAGGACCGCATTGCTTCCGACGCACCAGCTCCCATGCTGGTGCCCTCACCTGAGCAGCCTCGGAAACCAGCCTCACTTACTAGCAGGTGGACGCACCCCGCAGAGTCGTTCCTGCGGCGGGCGCTGTGCCCGCCAGAAATGTCACTTGCCACCCCAGGAGGAAGACTGAGCCCGACGTGTCGTCACAAAGCAAAACAGTTGAAACCCGGGCTCTGGGGGCTGCGCAGAACCTGCGACTCCGGCCGCGGGGGGCGGGGCTCCGTGGTTGAGCCTCCACCTTCGGCTCGGGTCGTGATCGCGGGGACCTGGCGTCGGGCCCCGCGTCGGGCTCTCTGCTCAGCGGGGAGCCTGCTTGGGATCTCTGTCGAATAAATAAATAAAATCTTCTTTAAAAAGAAAGAGCGAGCCGGCGACTTTGCCAACACCACAGGGAAACCCGCCTTCGGCGCAGCCCGGCCTGCAGCGCAGTGACCGCCGGCGTCGGGGACCGGCCGGAGCGGCGCTCGCCGGGCAGGGGAGGCTCTGGGAGCGGGAGTCGGCGCTCGCCACGCGGTGCCCCTGCCACCTGGCTCTCAGGAAAGACGCCGCTGCGCGCGGTGGCCGCGGTGGCTCGGCGCTCCCACCTCGCCGCCCACCGCAGGCTCCGGCTCCGGCCGCTCCCCCGTCACCGGCCGCGGGAGGCTCACCGCGAGCTCCAGCCCCGGGCCCGGCCCCGCGGATGAACGCGACCGAAAACGCGACGGCTGCCGGCCGAAGGCTCCGGCGTCCCCGCGCCCCCGGCTCCAGGTCGGCGGGGCCCGGCCTCGCGTGCGGGCTGCGGGCAGTCCCCGGAGGGACGCTGACCCGGAGGGGGAGAGCGCGCGTGTGGAACGGCGCCCTCTCTCCGGGCGGGGGAGAGCGGCGGCAGGTCGTGAGGGAGGAACGGCGAGTCGCCCGCCAGCGCGCGCCCCGGCCTCCGCCCGACCGATGCGCACGGCCCCGGCCTCCGCCCGACCGATGCGCACGGCCCCGGGCAGCGCGGCCGCCCAGCCCGCGTCCTCCACAGCTTCACGCCGAGCCCCGCAGGTCGGCGCACGTCAGCCGACCCGCGCTCAGCCCGCGCTTCGCATTTCAGAGTCCGCGACCAATGGGAGAGAAGCAGATTCTAGGAGTCCGCTGCGATTGGCTGCGCGCCCGGGGGGCGGGGGCGGCGGGGGGCGGGCCTCGCGGTCCCTCTCGGGCGGCAGCATGCGAGGCGGCGGCGGCGGCGGCGGCGGGACTGGAGGGCCGCCCGGGGAGGCGGCGTCTGGCGGAGCGCGACCTGGCTCCGCCGCGAAGGGCGCCGCTCGCGACTGCAGCGTTCCGCGCCGCGGCAGCGCCAGAGCCGGAGCCTCCCCGCGGCGGGCGGAGGACGAGCGGGCGCGCACGGGCGCCGGGCCGGGTCCGCGGCCTCCGCTCGGCGAATGGATGTGCCCGGCCCGGGGTCCCGGCGGGCGGCGGCGGCCACCGCGCTCCTGCGCTCGGCCCGCGTGCCCCGTGGGGGCTGGTTCCTGCCCACGGCGCTGCTGTGCGCCTACGGCTTCTTCGCCAGCCTCCGGCCGTCCGAGCCCTTCCTCACGCCCTACCTGCTGGGGCCCGACAAGAACCTGACGGAGCGGGAGGTAGGCGCGGGCGGGCGGCGCGCGGCGGGCACAGGCCCGCGGGGGAGCAGCGCCGTCCCGCAGCCGCGGCGGCTCGGTGCGCTTTCCCGCCGGCGGCCGGGCCTGCGGCGTGTGCGGGGCCGGGGCGCGGCGGGGCCCGGCGCGTGGGCTCGAGGCGGCGTGTGGAGGCCGCGGCGCGGGCGCTCGGGCCTGCAGTTCCCGCGCGCGGCGGGAGGGGGCGCGGCGCGTGGTCCTGGGGCTCGGGGAGTTGGTGTCTGGCTCCGGGCGGAGGAGATGCCTGAGCGGGCAGCCAGGGGCGGAGGACCCCTTGCTTCACAAAACTTTAAGGTTTTACTTATTTATGTGACGGAGAGGGACAGCGGGACAGGAGCACAGGCAGGCAGAGGCGCAGGGAGACGCAGGCTTCCCGCCGAGCAGGCAGCCCGATGCGGGGCTCGATCCCGGGACCCGGGGACCAGGAGCTGAGCCGAGGGCGGACGTCCCGCCGCTGAGCCCCGCAGGCGCCGCGGAACCCGTGGTTTTTGCAGGAATCGTGTCCCCGCGCGGCTGCGTCTCCCCCCATCCCGTGCTTTGTTTACTCCGCGGGCCGGAGGTCCTCAAGTTACGGACCGAACAGAACAACCAGCACATGCACCCCTTAACTGGCTTGGATTACTGATGGGGTGCGGCCTGGTTGGCGGACGTGCTGACCCCGGTGCCCGCCTACCGCGTGAGCGCGCCCCGCCCCCCCATGAACTCAGTCTCCTTCCCGTGGTAGTCCTCGCCCCGCGGGGCAGCCGCGCACTGTCCCTGCAAGCGGGTCGGAGCACGAGGCAGTGACTCCCAGTCCCGCTTGTCGTCGCTTCGCCCACGTCCGCTTTCAAGGACACTCGGGGAGTGGAAGGTCACCGTGCGCTCCTAGACTGGCGACTCCGCTTGGTCTTGCGTTGTCCGACTCCAGCAGGTGGCATTGCTTTTCACCCAGTTCAAGGTCCTCCATTTCTCCGTCCGAAGGCCCCCCCCCCCCCCCCGGACACCGCCGCAGGTCCTCATTCCTGTCCGAGTTTTAACGCGGCTTGCATTGTACCCCCGGGAGCGAGCGATTTTACAGGAAAGTTACCGCGGAGAATTCGAGAGAGTGACTCCGAGGCAGGCAGTCGCTCCTGCGGTGCAGCCACCGAAGCAGCAGTGATCCTGGAGCTGCTGATGGGAACGGCCCTGTGACCCGCGCGGGGCGGGCACCTGGCCGGAGAGAGGGGCGCTTGGGGGGAAACGAGCTCCCGCTGTGGCTGCTTGAAAGCCGATCTGTTTTGTCACATGCCCTGAGCCGGGGAGTTGTCATGTGTCATCATGTGCCCTGTCCAATCAGAGAGCTTTCTAGCTTCGTTCACCTTCAGTGGCATTGGAGTAGCACAAGGGTGCGAGACCCGGTAAATACTGGCTGATTATGTAACAAACACAGCACGATTTCTGTTACTGCAAGAGGAGGAGGATGGGGGCCGAGTTTGAAAAGAAATCCAGTGGTCGTTTGTCCAGGAGGACCTTGGACCTTGGCTGATACTGCTGTTCAGACGCAGTATGGCTCCGTCCACCTTCCTGGGAACTCTGGGTTTCCAAAATATCTAAAAACAGAAATAAGTAGAACAGCTTGTTCTCCTTCCTGGCCTAATGCTTGCTTTCACCAGTGGACAGTTAATAAAATGATTTTCAGGCAAAGTGAATGTCAGGTCATGGTCAGTGCTGTTTGTGTCAAGTGCGTACTTACTTGTAAGACTTCAGAAGGGCCTCCGTAGATCATCATAAATGGAGCTATTGTTAACCGAGTCTAAAGGCAGAAGAAGGAAAAGGAGGATGGAATTTCCTCTATCTTTGCACCCTCAAAGGATTTTTTTCTTAGATTTCAGGAAAAAATGATTACCTGTTCCAGGTACCATTTTTAAGGGTTTTTGTTTGTTTTTTAAAAGATTTTATTTACTTGTTTGAGAGAGGGAGGACGTAAGTGGGGGTTGGTGGGCAGAGGGAGAAGCAGGCTCCCCACTGAGCAGGGAGCCCAGTGTGGGTCTGGATCCCAGGACCCTTGGAATTATGACCTGAGCAGAGGCAGACACTTAGCAGACTGAGCCACCGCCCACTGCCCCCACACACGTACTTTCTAAGATTTAAACACATTAAAAATGGAATGTGTTCTGACAGATGAAGCCAAACATTTAATAAAATAGAGCTTTATATCTCCAACAGTTTTTTATTCTTTCATCTTTTTTAGCATGTGATTTGACAGACATTCACTACCTTTCTTTGATTTAAAAAAAAACAAACAACTTTCTACCTATTCTGTCTGATATTCAGAGTCCTACAGCATTTGGCTCTTAACCTCCTTAACAGCCTTATTTCCCGCTCCATCTTTCTTCTCCTTGCCTTCTTCCTCTACATGCCCATCTGCCATCCACATCAATCTTCTCGTCATAAATCCAGCATATCCACAGTCTCTCACCTACCAGTCTGTACTCAAAGTTGTGATTTCTTGCTTGGAATAAGCTTCTCATACCTATCTGTTGATATCTTTCTGTTAACCCCTAACTTTGTTCTCCTTCAGGGGCCACCTCAAAGAAGTAGCCCTGTATTTCCTATCTTCCTGATCAATAACGTATGAATATATATTGCTCATTAGGTTCAGAACTCCTGAAGAACTAAGACTTTATTTTATTTTTTGTAATCCACACAGCTTAAAGTGTTGTGCAAATAAGAGCTTATTAACTAGTTGTTTAATTGAAACTGGATTCTAAAATAAAGTCTAAATCCTAATTAGAGCTTGAAATGAACATCTGTTTTCTTTTGACTTTTCTATCTCAGAAGAAAGCACAAACAAGCTCTGATCCAAAGAATGGTAAAAGGCACCTTTTCGATAAAATCAGTTCCCTTTGCTCACATGGCAGATTTTACCTGAGATAAGTGGGTATTGTCCAGAGTGTGGACAATAAGTCTGTAATTTGTCAGTAAGTCTGCACACTTTGTCCTGTGGGAGGTTTCCCTTTAGGATTAAAAGCATCTGCTGGAGAAACATATTTTGATGTAACAGTTTGTCTGTGGTGGCATTTGAAAAAGAATGGATCTGGGACACCTGGGTGGCTCAGTTGGTTGAGCAGCTGCCTTCGGCTCCGATCATGATCCCAGGATGCTGGGATCAAGTCCCGCTTCGGGCTCCTTGCTTGGCGGGGAGCCTGCTTCTCCCTCTGCCTCTGCCTGTCACTCTGTCTGCCTGTGCTCACTCTCGCTCCTCTCTCTCTTACAAATAAGTAAATAAAATCTTTTTAAAAAAATTTTTAAAAAAAGAAAAAGAATGGATCTTCTTTTGGAGATCCAATGGCTAAGCTCCGGAGATTGTGTGGTCTTTATCTCTTCAGGAATGCCCTATAAAGGCACTTTCAGACGGGTTGTAAACGCTGCTGCGGGCACTAGCAGTAGCCCCAGAACATAGCAGATGATCAACAAGAAATGAGGCATTTTCTTGTGGTAGAATCAGAGTATCAAGGTTCCGATCCTCCCTCTGCCAGTGCTAGCTGTGAGAACTTGGGAAAACTTGCTTAATCCTTTTGTAAGGCCAAGTTTCCTCCGTTGGTAAAACAGAGGTAATGAAAGCGTTTACCTCTTAAGGTTGTTGTTAGGGTTAAATGCAGTGAGGTAGGTAAGGCGATTCGCATAGTGGGTGGTAAGTCAGTAGACCTTTGCTATTATAATGATAACATCCTGAGAGGGACATTCATCTTGGGGTGACCTCTCTCTCATAAAAGAAAAGTCAGTTTTTTTTTTTTTATTTCGAATGAGTCAAAGAGAACTCATCTCTTCCCCACCACCCCCACCCACCTTTAATTTTATTCCAGGCATTGCAGGTCTGGCCAGGTTCCTGTTCCTCATCTTTGTTACCTTAATTGTAGTTTTCTGTTAGGAGTAGAATGAATCTCATAAATATAAGCACGTGAAGATGATAATTTAAAGGATGAGTTTTTTATAATGAAAACCTAGCTGTTAATCATTTGGGGACAGCTGTTATCGAAAGGTATAGAACATGCGTATGTACAGACAATGTTGCGGGAGTGAAGAAGTCAAAGTCCTGAAGGGAGCGTTGGGAACAAGAGAACATGGGGTACTGAAGGAAGTGACGGAGATTCTTTCTGAAGCAAAGGCTTGATGGCTAATGGTTTGGAGTGTAGTGTTGGGAAAAACAGGTTGGGGAAAATGTGAAGGTGAAGAAATGAGTGGAGTCAGAGGAGGCAGTTGCACACTTAAGAAAACTAGAGGAGACTATCTGTAAAACCAGAGGCAAAAAGAAAGAGTAGGGAGTTGTTAATGAACACCTCTCTGAAGTCACTGCTTCTGTCTCAAAGGTACCCTGTACCTTTTTTCTGTTGAGGTGTCCTAGGTCGTGGTGGTGCTTGAGCTCAGTTGCTAAAATTTTCACACTTTTAAATAACAATAATTTCTACGGTTCTTCATTATTCTTTTCATACCCATATTCAGGAGCAAGAAATTTCCTGATCCAGTAGAGATTGCTAAATGATTTATACAAATACAAATTGGGCTAAAATTCATGAATGGGGACTGTTAGACAAATTATTTTTGATATCTGGCCAGTCAAAAACAGAAAGCAAGTCTGGGCTATATTTCAGATTATGTTCTACTTTTGTAGTTATGTTCTGCCCTGGCAAAGATTTTACAATAACTGTTTTTACTGGATTGTTCCTCTAAACCCTGACCCTGATGAGCCCGTTTTACATTCGGGTGAAATGTAAATTTCACCCGAATGTAAAAGTGAGAAAGCCTACATGAGAGTTAAAAAAAGAAAGTTGCCCTTGGCCTTAGATTGTCAGAGTCTAGAGTTAGATTGCTCCTTGGCGAAGTAGTTAGCCTGTTACCCAGGCTTCCTTTCAGCAAGCACTTAAAGATCTGGGCCAGTGATCTAGATTTTTAAAAAACCAACTTACATACATCCCCAGGACCTTGCTAGACATGGGTAGGAGTAAAAGAAGGGAGGGTCTCCTACAGTGATGGATCCTGGAAGAATGGGGATGGCAGGTCAGCTGAATTACTCATTCATATTGTCCCAGAGGGTCTGTTTCAGCTTCAGTTCTCAATCTTGACCTCTAAGAAGAGAAAGTGAGTGATTTGCATGTGTCTATCCTGTCCTTTAATCCTTGCAACAAGCAGCCTTGTGATGTAGGGTTTATGCCTCTTAAACTGGTAGTGAAGAGGAAGGCTAAAGGAAACTAAACAAAAAACTTGTGGATAATCACACAGCGAATGATGGGGGTGAAATCCCAGGAGAGTCTGTATGGTGGAAGATTTTTAGAGATTATTTTAGAGATTTTTTATTCTAGAAAAAATTAGAGATTTTTCAGAGATTTTAGAGATTATTTCTACTTTATTCCAATTTTTAAAATTCCATTAAAGAGGGGCGCCTGTGTGGCTCAGTGGGTTGAGCCACTGCCTTCGGCTCAGGTCATGATCTCAGGGTCCTGGGATCGAGTCCCGCATCGGGCTCTCTGCTCAGCGGGGAGCCTGCTTCCCTCTCTCTCTCTCTGCCTGCCTCTCCGACTACTTGTGATTTCTCTCTGTCAAATAAATAAATAAAAATCTTTAAAAAAATAAAATAAAATAAAATTCCATTAAAGAGAAAACAAAACTTCTGTCCTTTTCATATTATAGACAAGCCAGAAAGAAGGACATCCAAGTTGCCTATAATCCTATCATCCACAGAGAATTGTTCGGTCAAGACTAGGACAGAACTATCCTCTTTACCTATTCCCTCAAAGCAAGGAAACTTAAAATCCGAGAAAACTAATCAAACAGTAGCATCAAGGCTCCCTATTCTGAGGCTAGAAGGAAGAATCGATGACCATTCCCAAATACTTACCTGTTTCCAAAACAGTTACTGAGCCAAGTACAGTCCACGCAGCGTGCTGGTTGCTGGGGCTGCGGGTCAGCGTTGGCCGGCGAGTCAGACCTCAGGAGTCTGCCCGCTAAGGCCGTGGTCCTCAGCTCTGGCTCAGACAAAAATCTCCTGGGACGTTGTTGGCGAGGCATGCACATTTTTTAAAGCTCCATGGGAGATGTGCAGCCGTGGGTAGGAAGCAGTGCTGGGTGGGAACTGGGGGGATGGGCACACACGAAGCGGTATCAGGGGAGCTCCAAGGACTGCGCCGTGAACACTGTCCGCTCCAGCAAAGTTGGCTCAGACGAGGATGGTTTCGAACCAGGCCTTGATGAAGGGGGAGGACTTTAAGAAAAAGATGATGGGGTGAATATGGGGAATTATATGCCAGACAGTTATCAGAATTGTTGTTGAGGTTTCTTTGGTTGATAAAGATGATTTATTAGATGGGGCGCCTGGGTGGCTCAGTGGGTTAAGCCTCTGCCTTCAGCTCAGGTCATGATCTCAGGGTCTTAGGATCCAGCCCCGCATCAGGCTCTCTGCTCAGTGGGGAGCCTGCTTCCCTCTCTCTCTCTGCCTGTCTCTCTGCCTACTTGTGATCTCTGTCTGTCAAATAAATAAATAAAATCTTAAAAAATAAAAAGATGATTTATTAGAGGTATGGGTAGGTTGTTTTTATAAGAATACATTGTGACGAATATTCCAGGTCCATTGATACCACTAATGGGTTTTTAAATTTCCTTTTTCTCTCAGGTCTTCAATGAAATTTATCCAGTATGGACTTACTCTTACCTGGTGCTGCTGTTTCCAGTGTTCCTCGCCACAGACTACCTCCGTTATAAGCCTATTGTTCTGCTGCAGGGACTCAGCCTTATTGTTACATGGTTCATGCTGCTCTACGCCCAGGGACTGCTGGCCATTCAGTTCTTGGAATTCTTCTATGGCATTGCCACAGCCACTGAAATTGCCTATTACTCTTATATCTACAGTGTGGTAGACCTGAACATGTACCAGAAAGTCACAAGTTACTGTCGGAGTGCCACCTTGGTGGGCTTTACTGTGGGCTCTGTCCTGGGGCAAATCCTCGTCTCTGTGGCAGGCTGGTCCCTGTTCAGTCTGAATGTCATCTCTCTTACCTGTGTTTCTGTGGCTTTTGCTGTGGCCTGGTTTCTGCCTATGCCACAGAAGAGCCTTTTCTTTCACCATGTTCCTTCCACTTGCCAGAGGATGAATGGCATCAAGGCACAAAATGGCGGCATTGTAACCAACACCTCAGCTTCTAACCACCTTCCTGGGTGGGAAGACATTGAGTCAAAAATCCCCCTAAATATGGAGGAGCCGGTAAGTTTAGCCTTAAATGTCTTGTGGTTGGTGGAGCAGTGGTGACAGAACAGACAGGAAACCTCCTCTTGCTAGACTTCATATTCATCTGGACTCAGGTTTTTATCCTGAATTGGTCCAGTGGTTCGTTCATCCACTGATTAAAGATAAGGTTGATATATATGAGGGATGACGAATGTGTTTTATCCTGGAGTGAGTGACCTCCAATGTCAGACTGCACAGCGTGACATTGCTTGTGTCAGAGGTGTCTTCAGAGGCCACAGCAGGAGCTGTGTCTTCTTCACCTCTATCCCCAGTATTTGGTCTATAAAGAAAGCACTCAGAAAATTTTGCTAAATGAATAGATGAAATGATTCCAATAAATGATGAATATCTACTTCCAGTTCTGAATTGAAACCCAAAGTATTTAAGGCTGGGAGCTTAATTTTCTCTTCAGTGCTGGAAGTAGTATCTGTATTTTCAAGTGACACTTTCCCAGAGGGGGTTAGTAATGAACAGCGCAGAGGAAGACAATCACAGGAAAATTTAAGATGATGATGGAATACATTTAAAAACGTGACTGTGAAGTTGTCTCTTAGGTTTATTAGATTATCAGAATAATCCATCTGTACGTTCTGGCTAGCCAGCAATACTAATTGCTTCCCCCATTCATTCACCCTTCTTTATAAAAGCTTCTTATCTTTCCAACAGGTTATACCCTGTGAGGGACAAGGTTCATTCCAGTGATACTGAATTAGTCTTAGCTTTCATGGGACGTGTTTGGAAATAACCTGTTAACCTTCTTACTGTCTGGGTCCATAAACCTTGTCGTCTGAATGAGAGTAGAGCACCTACATGGGTGGTTTTCGGCTCCCCACCCGAAGTTAACTCAAATTGTTTCCATGTGGCATCTAATTACTCTCTGATGCCTACCCCTGTTCTTCACTTACCATTACTAGTTGCAACTTAGGTTATCCTACCAAAGAGCTTGAGCCTAGGTGACTCTGGTCATGAAACTCACTTTTATTCCTCGGGCACCTGCGGGTAGCATCAGTCATACCTGGATAAAGTAAGAATGCAGTGCTGATTCTTTCATTGTTTGTTTGCCAACAAGAGTTGATGGAGGGGGAAAGAGTTAAAATCACCTGATCTTACGGAGTAGAAAAAAAGAATAAGGACCCCTTTTTAATTCTGTTTCAAATGTGTTAAAATGGTTGTAGCTAAAATTAATATGTATACACATTTGCATAATACTTCTATATCTTCAATATTAACATTGGCCATACTTCTGAAGATTTGTATAGACCAGGAAGTTTTAAACCATTTTGAGCATGAGTAAGAAACACATCTTACATAGAAACAAGTTCTGCCGATAGGTGTATATGTTTTTTCTATATAACTGAAGCAAAGGTTTTACTGCGCAATACTTTATTGATACATTCCATTCAATTCATTTATTTGATAATAACTTGTTTTATTTTTAGTTTTTTAATTTAAGTGTAATGAATATACAGTGTCTTATTTGTTTCATTCATTTTGGGTTTTTTTACAATGCAGATCACTGCCCACTACATTGATTTTATTGCATTTTAATGAGTTATAAACCACATCTAAAAAACTCTGTCGACCAACTTGACATTTGTTGTTTATACACATGCAAAATGTCAGTACTTGATATGCTGAAGAATTCTGAAACTTAGAGTTGAAAGTGATTCTGACCACAGGCCATTGCACAGTCAGAGTGTCTGAAAGTTACAAGGGACTTTAGATGTCATCAACCCTCATTTTAGATATAGGGATTGGGAAGAGATGAGTGACGTGTGTGGAATCGCACTGATAGACCCTGTAATATCATTAAAGAGAATGTATGAGATCCACTTGATCTGTACGTTATGCTGTAGGTCTTTCACGATGGGGTCAGAACCATCCTCTCGGGTACAGTGTGGTAAAAGTTAGATCGAGTCAGTTCCTTCGTATCCTGGCTGTGCTGCTGGCACGGAACAGGCTGTTGGGGCTGCTTGGCAGCTGTACAGGGCGAAACTAGTGCTGTTTCTCTTGACAGGCTTGAAGAAGTCAGAATACAGATGATAGGGACCGCAGTGCCATTTTAAGTTGATAGAGCCCACAGCTGAACTGTGTAAATCATAATTGTAAATATGGTAAAGAAGAGTGGGTAGGTGGGTGGGTGGTTTGATCTTGGCTTGATGGAAAGGGAAAATGAAGTGGAAGTCAACAAAGTGACAGCCCCGTCCACCAGTTACCCTCCAGTGTCTGTGAGTTCTTTTCAGAACGGGCCTCTTGCTGTGGACACTCCAGCACAGCCAGGGATTCTCTTTCCTAAATAGGAAACAGGATTCCTTCTGTGCTCGGCCTAGTGTCGGACCTGATTTACCTTAAATTGCTCATCCGTTAGAAATGATGTAAATTAAGCCCCTTCTTTAGCACAGGGCCTGACACATGATTACCGGGAGGATACCTGTTAATACACCCATACTTTTATTTGTAGACTGATACCCTTTATGATGAGTAAGCATTCTTTTGTGTATGTGTGTGTTGAGCTCTATGAAACATTAATGTTTCCACTTTGTACTTTATATAATTTCTAGCAGCACACCGTAGTGGATTTTGGAGAAGGTCAAACGGAGGTTCTAGTACTTAACCAGCAGGGTGATCTTGGGCAAGTTACTTAATTCTTTGAGACTTTGTTTCTTTACTCCTTCTTCTATCAGCTTCACAGAGTTATTTCGTGTATTAAATTCAAAGGCAAAGTAAGGCTCTCAAATGAGTATCCGTAGTAGGTAATCAGTATATGGTTCCATTTCTTTTTTTTTTTTTTTCTTTTTTAAAGATTTTACTTATTTATTTGACAGAGAGGTTACAAATAGGCAGAGAGGCAGAGGGAAAAGCAGGCTCCCTGCTGAGCAGAGAGCCCGAGTGGGGCTCGATCCCAGGGCCCTGAGATCATAACCTGAGTGGAAGGGAGAGGCTTAACCCACTGAGCCACCCAGGTGCCCTATGGTTCCATTTCTATTGTCTTTATCATTATACCTGAGTAATCAAGAATAGCCTTGTGCCTTCACTGTAGATAGTTGTTGTGGGGCTGCAGATAACCTTTCAGTTCGAATTGGTTCCCCCTGGTTTTCTGAACCTTAGGAAAGGTGTCTCCAGAACCTGGTCCTAATTCTACCACTAATTCTTTAACTGAGGCTACTCTTAACTGTAGACTGTGAAACCAGATGATCCCTGAACTTTCCTGAGCTCTGGAACACTGAGTGTGATGAGCTGATTGATCTGAAAGTACATTTTTCTTCAGATTCCCAGGTATCACACAAATGCCTTTTCCTTTCCTGTCCAATCCTCTCTGTAATTAGGAGCACATAGTGTCATAGAAGTGGTTTAATTGCAGTCATCAGCCCTTGACTTAAATCTTCACTGTTTAGGCAATAAACCCAACTTATCCTACCCCCGCCCCCATATATTTTCCTGTTGTGTGTAGAAAAAAATCCCAAACTCATAATGTGGCTTGGGAATCCCCCTGTAATCTGGCCTATCTCACATGAAACTCGCTGAAACATCAAGCTCATTCCCACTTTAGAACTTCAGTCCAGAGGTTTCAGTCAGGACTGCCCTTCATTCTGATTTTCATGGCTGGTTCCTTTATGTCACTCAGGTATCTGCTCAGGCATGAGCTTTTCAGAAAGCCTTTCAACACTCTCACCAGCCTTCCTTTTCTCTACCACAGTCCCTTGCCACCCTTTCTTCATAGTATCATTCCTACTGTAAGCTCTCTCACGTGTGTTTATCGCCTGTCTCCCGTAACCAAAATGTCAGCTCAACGAGGGCAGGGACTTCTCTGCTGTATTGCCAGAATCTAGACCATCGCCAAACATGCAGTGTGGGTGCTTGTAAGTATTTGTTGATTGTCTCAGTGAGCCATGATAGAGTACAAAGGAAACCAGCATTTATTGAGCACTTGCTGCATACCAAGTAACACCCACTGAGTTCTTTCAAAAGCCTGTTGAAGTAAATACGCATTTCCATTTTATAGTAAAAAGCCCAAGATTTAGAAATTTTTTCCATCTGCATGTAGGCAGGTGTACTCCTGTGGTTTTTTCCTTACCATCATTGTCGCCTCAGCTCCCATTTGTTTTGACCTGGGCACTGGATACTGTGGTAGAAATCTTAGATTCTTAGCTCATTTAATCCTTATGAAAACTCTGTGATGTGGGAATCAATGCGCCCCCTTGTACAGTTGAGGGAACGAAAGCTTACATCAGATAACTTACCCAAAGGCACAAAGAAAGTAGCACGGTCAAAATTCAAACCCAGATCCAGCTAACTTCAAAAACCACCGTACTAAAGACCCCTATTCCTTGGTGGAGAGAAAGAATTTCTCAAGGTTTTGTTTTGTTTTTCTTTTAAGACCACGTCAGAACCTTTCTTTAAGTGGCATCTGAAACTCGATTTAGGGCTGGTGTGAGTAGGCCTAGATAGCTGTGGAACATTACTTGGTTCTCATTCCACGGAGATTATCCTCACATTTTAGGGAGAAAATAGCCTTTATTTACTTAATTTCATGAGTCACTGTGGATACAATGTATAGTTAATATATCATCTTAGTAGGAAAAAGTCTGATTTTATAAAGATTCACACTTCATTTTTTAATTAAACAGTAAAAGAAAACCACATAAAAAGAAGTCTGAATCATCTGATCTGCTACCAACAATAGTAGATTACCACTAATAATAGTTGAGTGACCTTAATAAGCATCTCTTTTCATATATACATAAGTATGTATTTGTAGGTATACATTTTATAATACATGAAATTACAGTCTGCATGTAGTTTTCGAACTCTGGGTTTTTTTGCTCCATGGTATGTGATCCTTATCTTCCTTGTCTTCTCATATCAAAATATTTTGCTTTCAGAATCTAAGGAAATGAAATTGAAATGGTGACAGTGATGGTGGGCGGTTTGTGTTGGGACAGTAGTCCCCCTGTCCATCCAGGCTGGCCCCAAGCACAAAGCCAGAATGGTAGAGAGTCTTTGTGAAGGGCATAGTCTCCTTTCGACCCTTCTTCTCTCCTTATGGTCACGTACCATTCCCTCTGGATATCTCCAGTCAGATCCCAGCCAGTGGATGTATCTGAGCTGGGATGGGAGGGAGGGAGTGTGCAGCCCTACGTGGTTGTACCCTTCCCTGTTATAGCTCAAGTTCAGTGCCCTTGAACTTGAGAGAAGTGTCATCTTCCCTGAAACAGTAGCCAAAGACAGGTCAACTCTTAACAGGTTGTTAATGCCTTACTTTCTGGTTTAGGAATGAGAGCTCAGTAAGCTACCAGGCTAAGGCAAGAATGACTCTGGGAGCAGAATAAGTGCACAACAGGCCAGAGCAGGAGAGAGAGTCCTAGAAGCTTTTTATGTTTGACTAGAACTTCACTGTTGCCCAATTGTAAACCTGCCTCAACAGCACCTATGCTTCCTTGATCCATATTTTGTTTTGTTTTGTTTTCCTAAAAACAAATGTACATTATTTGTTCCCATCAGTTAAGGCTCACTCTGTATGCTTTTACTGTGTTTTGGATAATGGAATATCAACAGCTAAGGAGATAATGATAGGCTCCTTTTCATCATGAAGGTGTTTGTTGTTCATAGCAAGAGTTAGGATTGGGATTGTGTCCTTCAAAAACATTTAATAAAAGAAGCAAACTTAGGCTTGGAAATTTCCATCCTAGCTGTTGTTTTGGCTACAGACTGGTCTCCCTCTGTGCACAACAGGGCTGAGAAATGAGTGGTATTGTAACTTGGCCTTCCAAACACCCAGCTATACCTACTCAGAGGTTCTGTTTACATCTAGAGGTTCTCCTTTGCTGAAAGACCTGATATTTGAAGTAGACTTTGGGAGGCAAATAAGATTTGAATAGAAAAATAATGAAGAACATTCTAGACAAAGGAAATTTAAAAAAAAATTCCAGAAGTTGCTGTTAGAGGCGGTTGTAGGGTTATTAATTGACCTAATCTCCATGTTCCTGTGCCTCAGGGAATGGGACACCTGGGGAGAGGGAAATGGAGGGAAAATGGCAGGTCAGTGGGGCAGTCAGAACACATGCAACATTTGCTGATGAAGTTGGCTGTCTTCAATGGGTACAATTCAATTCATGGCAGCCCAAAACAAGGACAGTAGTAACATCAAAGGTCACTGATACAGACCACCATAAAAAAAAAAAATAATGAAAAAGTTAGAAATACTGTGAGAATCCCCAAAATGTGACACAAAGACCCAAAGTGACAAATACCATGGGAAACCTGGCTCTGATAGACTTGCTCGAGAGGGTTGCCATAAACCTTCCAGAAGTTAAAAACATATTTGCAAAGTGCGGAAAAGGGAAGCACAATAAAATGAGGTTCACCTCTATACTAATTGTATGCACAAAAATAACCAACCAGTTGGTTTTCACCAGGAAAAAGA
Organism: Mustela nigripes; assembly: GCF_022355385.1. Taxonomy (NCBI): domain Eukaryota; kingdom Metazoa; phylum Chordata; class Mammalia; order Carnivora; family Mustelidae; genus Mustela; species Mustela nigripes. The sequence continues at coordinate 1,664,801 of NC_081566.1, read as the reverse complement.
AAAATGTCTGTCAAATAGAAAAGGAAGTGCATAACAGTTGTTTCCTGTGGTTGCCTTCCTAGTATTTGAGCTTTTTTCCCCTTTTCCTATGTAGGAGCCCCAGCCAGACCGTCTCCTTGTGCTGAAGGTCCTGTGGAATGACTTCCTGATGTGTTACTCCTCTCGTCCGCTGCTCTGCTGGTCTGTGTGGTGGGCCCTCTCCACCTGCGGCTATTTCCAAGTGGTGAACTACACACAGGGCCTGTGGGAGCAAGTGATGCCCTCTCGAAGTGCTGCTATCTACAACGGAGGCGTGGAGGCCGTGTCCACCCTCCTGGGTAAGGAGGTCGGGTGGGTAGTTCCCCCTCAGGTGATGAGGTCAACCATAATCAGATTTCCCCTCCCCTCCTAAATTTAAAGTGACCCCAACGAATGATCTCTTTTCTTTTTTCTTTCTTTTTTAAAAAAAATTTATTTATTTGACACAGTGCACGAGCAGCGGGAGCAGGAGGGATAGGGAGAAGCAGTCTCCCCTCTGAGCAGGAAACCCGATGTGGTCTCGATCCTAGAACCCTGGGATCATGACCGGAGCTGAAGGCAGATGCTTAACCGACTGAGCCACTCAGGCGCCCCAAGGAATGATTTCTTTATTTTGAGTTTTAATTTTGTAATTTACGAAGAAATTTAGCAGTGTTCAAGTCATGGGTCAGCATGATTAACACACTTCGATTCTTTATATCCTTCAGGGAAGCCTAATGGAATGATTTTCAAAATTTTCTTCTTCAGGTTTTCATTATCTCTATATTTATTAGATGCTTTTGCTACTTGACGTGAAACTTTGAAACAATATATAGAAGTTTATGACAATAACTAATGTTAAGTGTTAATGTGCAATAAATGCTATTCTTAGGACTTATGTCCTAAGACAGGACAGGACTTATGTCCTCACACAGTGCCTGAGATAGGTGCGGTTATTATCCCTATTTTATAGTTAGGGAAACAGGTTGCCCAAGATCAGATAGGTGGTAAGTAGTAAAGTTAGGATTTGAACTCAGAGCCTGTGTCCTTGACCATTATATTCTATCGCCACTTTCTAATTTTTTTACTTACTTCCTTTTTTAAAAAAATTAATTAACTAATTAATTAATTAATTTGAGAGAGAGAATGAGAGGGGAAAGGTGAGAGGGAGAAGCATGCTCCCTGCTGAGCAGGAAGCCTGATGTGGGGCTCCAACCTGGGACACCAGGATCATGACCTGAGCTGAAGGCAGTTGTTTTTTGTTTTTTTGGTTTTTGTTTTTGTTTTAATAAATGGGTATTACATTCCCATTTTATTTTATTTTTTAAAAGATTTTATTTATTTATTCATGAGAGACAGGGGGGGAAGCAGGCCCCCCACTGAGCAGAGAGCCCAATGTGGGACTTGATCCCAGGACTCTGGGATCATGACCTGAGCCAGAGGCAGATGCTTAACCAACTGAGCCACCCAGGCACCCATGTTGACTGACTTCTTAAGGTGTTTTAGAAGACATCGCATGATTTCCGTATTTCTGTCTTTTTCTGTACACACTCTCATTCAGTCTCTTCTTGTCTCTCAGTGACTCCATGGTGTTTATTCCATCGAGTCCAAAATTCTCTGCCTCACTTTCAAGGCCCTCCCTAATCTTGAGCTCCCCTATTTATTTATTTGTTTATTAAAAAGATTTATTTAGTTATTTATCTGACAGCGATCACAAGTAGGCAGAGAGGCAGGCAGAGAGAGGGGGAAGCAGGCTCCTTGCTGAGCAGAGAGCGCGATGTGGGGCTGGATCCCAGGATCCTGAGATCATGACCTGAGCCTAAGGCAGAGGCTTTAACCCATGGAGCCACCCAGGTGCCCCTTCAGCTCCCCTATTAGTTGCAAGGTTTTAAAATTTAATAATCTAAGCTGAATTTTTAATTCATTAAAAAAGCATTTGTTTAGCAAAATAAATAGTTGGGTTTTCTGTTTGGTTTTGTAGGTGCCGTTGCTGTGTTTGCAGTGGGTTACATCAAAATATCCTGGTCAACTTGGGGGGAGATGATGCTGTCTCTGTTTTCCCTGCTGATTGCTGCTTCCGTGTATGTCATGGATACGGTGCACAACATCTGGGTTTGCTACACGTCCTATGTCATCTTCAGAATCATCTACATGTTACTCATCACCATAGCAACGTATGTATTTGGAGTATTTTAAAGAAGCATTTGGAAAACTTGTGCCAGTATAAACTCTTTTGGTTTCTTTACAAACAAATGAAAATTTCTAGTTAAAACAGAAGGAAGCATTGTATTGCATGTTTTTCTCCTGAGGAAGCACTTAGGTGAGGCTCGTTGATTTCCTTGTTCGTATATTCCTGCTCTGTTCTGATGTTTGCATGAGGTTTACACCACTTAGGGCTTTTCACCTGGTTGGGAAGGGAAAGGACAATAGAAAGAAGGGGCTCCTCTTTATAATTGAAGCCAACATTCTAACTACCTCGGAAGTGATTCTTACCTATTCATTCTTCTTTTGTGGGTTGGTTTTTTAAGCTTTCAGATTGCTGCTAACCTCAGCATGGAGCGCTATGCCCTTGTGTTTGGTGTGAACACCTTCATTGCTCTGGCCCTGCAGACACTGCTCACTCTCATCGTGGTGGATTCCAGCGGCCTTGGCTTAGACATTACCATTCAGGTAAAATTTCTGTTTCGACACTCAAGGTGTTGTCACTGGATCAGGGTGACAACGTGGAGCTGGATGAAAGCAAATTCAAACGGTAGAGACAGATAGGAGAAGTGGAAGTGTTCCCTCCTGCCTTCAGTCAACCCCCATCCTTAGTTCTTTTCTCCCTGGAGGATGTTGGGACCATCATATTTTTGATGAGGACCTAGAACATTTCTGAGTGTAACTTAGCAGCCTGGTAGAGCCAAGAAGTAATGCTGGTTCCTTCCAGGCCAAGCTTTTCCGCTTCCTCATCCAGTATGTCCCTCCGTTTTTAATTCTGTGCATGGAACACTGCCTCTGGTGTTTGAGATGCCCTGCTTCATCTCACAGTTCTTTATGTCTCCTTCCTCCTTTATCCGAAGTAGCACTCACCCAAATACCAAGGTAGTGACTTGCCATTGATGAATAGCATGAAGATTCTTCATGAGCGACCCACCGAGGAGACAGCTGCACACACGCCCAGAGACTGTGGGTCTTTGCATTCATTCAGGAAGCGTATTGTCGCATATGCCTTCGTGTGTTGTGAGTTGTAGGTGGGCCTTGCTCTGTACTCTGGCAAAAGGGGCAGTTGAATCAAAAAGTGCCTCCTCTGCCCCCATCCCAGCCATCCCAGCCTGGATAACTCCCTCCATACTGAGGTACTAGTGTTCTTACTCTACGAAGGCCCACCGTGTTAGCAGTCATTAACTGTTTTTCCCCAAGAGCTCGAACAGAAATGATCATCATAGTAGCTGATGTGCACTGAGGGCTTTCGTGGGCCACGTGGTCCTTTAGAGTTATGCAGGGTTGTTGTCAGGCTTGGGCATCGAGAGAACGAGTCCCTGAGAGGTTATGTAACGTAAAGTGTTGCTTAAGGTCTCGTGGTCAATAATAGCGTGGCAAAGCTGGGATTTAAACCAGCTTCTTTTTTTTTTTTTTTTTAAAGATTCTATTTATTTATTTGAGAGAGAGACAGTGAGAGAGAACATGAGTGAGGAGGTCAGAGGGAGAAGCGGACTCCCCTTGGAGCTGGGAGCCCGATGTGGGACTCGATCCCGGGACTCCAGGATCATGACCTGAGCTGAAGGCAGTCGTCCAACCAACTGAGCCACCCAGGCGCCCTTAAACCAGTTTCTAACTCTAAAGCTTGACCGTCCCTCCCTGGATCATGCTGCCTCAGAAAGGTGGGCCGGGGGAGCAGAGGGGGAGCTCACCACTTCCTCTGTGTTCCCCAATTACCACCAGCAGTGAAAACCTTGAGAAGACCTCTCAAGGTGCTTCGATTTGGAATGGAGGGTAGGAGAGGACCTAAGTGCTTGTCATCCTGCGATAGAAATAGTGGGTGGAATCTCGAATTGTGTAGGTTGTGCTGAACTCTTAACTGCTGTAATTAATCAACAGGTTTCCTATAGGAAAATGTATCCAAATTTTTTTTTAAAGATTTTATTTATTTATTTGACAGAGATCACAAGTAGGCAGAGAGGCAGGCAGAGAGAGAGAGGAGAAAGCAGGCTCCCTGCTGAGCAGAGAGCCCGATGTGGGGCTCGATCCCAGGACCCTGAGATCATGACCTGAGCCGAAGGCGGAGGCTTTAACCCACTGAGCCACCCAGGCGCCCCGGAAAATGTATCCAAATTTTAAAGAACCTGGCTCGAAGTCTTAGAGCGGCACCCGTATTGCGCTCACGAGCCAGCAGATGGTTGTTTCATAAGTTCTTTCAAGATGATGATGATGATGATGATGAAGAAGAAGAAGAAGAAGCTGTTGATAAACTATACAGTCACATTAAAATGTTAGCCTGGAGAAGATCCATATGAAAAGTAGAAAGTGATCCCCTAACGAAATCCAGCCAACTTTCTACTGCCCTCCTCTGGGGAAGAACAGAAGTCTTCAGAATTTGGCCTGCTAGTCACTTTCTACCTACCTGCTTGAGGATAGAGACCGTGATTCCTTTGTGACAACTACAGCAACACAAATAGAAAACAGCTGTGTTAACAGCCTTAGCGGTGTGTACGAATAAACACACGCATGATCTCATCCCTTCCCAGCAACCCTGTAAAATAGGGAATATTGTGAATTCCATGTTGTAAGTGAAGTCAGGGCTCAGAGATGGAAGTATTTCAGGGTCACACAGCTAGGAAGGCATGGAGTCAGGAGCTGCACTGAGTCCGACAGAGCTTCAGTCTTACCATGCTCTGCTGCCTGGTATTTTTTTTTTTTTTTTTTTTTTTGTCAGAGCCTGGCAGGTTGTGTGAGCACACAGGGTTTTGTGAAGGCTTATGGAGAAACTGAATATACTTTTAATTATAGGCTATGTTCACATATATAAAATAAAACTTCTCATCTTCTAATTGATAATTCTCTCCATGACTTCTTTCCCCATCTCCTTTAGTTCATGATCTACGCCGGGTATTTTGCACTCATCGCTGTGGTTTTCCTGGCTAATGGTACCGTTAATATTCTGAAGAAATACAGAAAGCAAGATGCAGAATTGAGTTCTCAAGTAACCACCTCATAATACACTGCTGATAAGCTGCTTCGTATAGCAAAAAATCTGCACAGCAACTGTGCCTGGATGTATTTAATGTTTTAATATGTAGATGTATATTTATGGATGTGCTTTTTAAGGCTTCAAAGCAGCCAACTGACTAGACCTTGTGTTCCTAGAGTAACAATACTGTTTAGAGGAGCCAGAGGTGAAGTTTATCTCATGGATTATTTATGAAAGCTAATATAAGGATTACTTTCTTCTGATTCAGAAGTGAACTTGATTTTGAAAACCAAGTTATAAGAGCATTCAAGAAACCACATGGTGTTTGTACTTGGGATAGCAAGTGAGTTTGGTGTTCGGTAGGTCAAGTTACTTCTCTCTATCTGATCGGCCAGAGGCGTGGCCTGGTGGGCTTCCCCAGGGCCACAGGATATTACAGGTCAGAATAGAAATAAGTTCCAACAGCACCTGCCTCTGTTCAGCTTAATTCTTATTTCTGTTACTCATCTGCATTCGTGTTTCTACAGATGAAAGTTGTTCTTAACCACTGGCAACATTTGCTCTTGGCTTGGTGTTCTGTCATATTAGGAATGTGTGTCATTTCTAGTTTTATTTAAAAAAATTCATTGTATGAATGTTCTGTTTCCATCTTGACAATTTTGTGTTTGTGTAGGTTGTCTTTAGAAATACACTTCTGCGTTACTCGTATGCTTCCCGGAGAAGCTCATTTAGTTAGAAAATAAGGCAAGTTTTGAGGCCTGCTAATCATTGAAATGAAGAGACCTAATCAGAAAACTTATGGTATATTTGCCTGTATTTTGGTCTTTGGTATGAAGGACTTTTAGTTCAGTGATGAAAAGTTAGTATGGGCTAAAGATACAAGTAGCCCATTTTGTATTCACATTCCCTTTTATTTCTAAAATAAAATAAAAAGTCCTTTTTAAAATATCTTCATCCCTATTTATAGCTTTTATATTATTTGTCCTTCTTACCCAAGATAGAGATGTCATCGGGAGTTAGATGTGTTGGATTATTGTAAGGCCTTTTCACACACTGAGCCTCTTTTTAATTATTTCGGTGGGACAGAAACTAGGATAGACTTGATTCCTGCATTTTGTACATTAAATCTGCCTTTGCTTGTAAGGGTGGATCATCTTGGAATATCTGAAAATAAAAAATTGCTAGTGATTTCATTTCCAAGGTACTTGGAAAAATGTTATTATGTATGCATTGAATTCTGTAACTAGTAAACGGAGGGGCTGCTAGTGTATGTGAGACACGAAAGCCTTTTTATAGCCGACTTTGTTGCCTTATCTTGAAAAATAACCTTGGTTAACTTATTTAGAATAACACAGGTAAGCAGTGTGAATAATAGTATCAAGATTCCAGAGTTGTTATAGTCATTTAGTATAAGTGGGAACTCTAGAAGTAGATGAAAGAAAATAAATATAGGCCATTTTCCATTCACTTTCCTTTCTGATCAAGGGCAAGAGCAGAACACTAAGTAAGGGAAGGGGAAGTGATGTCTTAAAGGACAGCCTCTGATTTTATATTGTATCTTTTGTTTTGCTACAGAGGGAATTGTTTATTCAGAAAGACGTAAAAAAGTGGTGTTCCAAGGATTTTATTCAATGTTTTTTAATAAAACCGACTGTGGTACAATCAAATTATTCATGTTACCAAAGCAGTGTTTCCCTGGACTTTAATTCAAGGCTTGTGGTTCCAAACTGGAGCCTTTACTTATTTAAGATGATAATAAGTTCATATCCTGGTATGTGGCCATATTTACAGAATGTTAAGCCCAGTTTGCAAGTTGTACTGTATGCAATTTAGCAAAGAAGTGAAAATAATTTGTTGTACTTTTTATTCAATTCTGTATAAATTATAAAATTATTTTTATTGAATAAATATTTTACATTATATTTTTCCTTTTAATCACAATTATTTTAAATTTGTTTATTGCTTCAGTAGGAGCTTTGGGTTACATATGTAAACCTTTTAATAATTTCTCCTAGGGTCAATTTCATACTACGTCTTCCCTCACCTGACCTTTCTGTTTAGTCTTCTCAACCTGTGAATTCTTCCCATTGTTTTGTGATCTTTGCCTTTGACTCTTCCCCATTATTTTCTGTTGTTTTCCCTGTTATTTTTAGCACCACACCACACTGTTTATTTTTCTTGGACTTCATCTTGGTACCTCTTATCTCTCTTTAAAGCATTCTTCTTTTTAGAAACCAAAAAGACCCACCTTCCCTTCAATGTTAACTGAATTTTACAAATAAAGGAGACTCAGTCAAATCAAGGGCTCAAGGTGCCATCTTCTTTTGAAACTTCATAGCCACTTTGTTCCAGCCCAAAATATTATGAAAGGAAGCATCTTCTGTCCTTCAGCTGAGAATCACTTGTTCATTATGTCCCAGGAACCAAATCTCTTGTTTCTTACATATACAAAGGCGTACCTTCCCTTTAATATCGCATTCTAAAACCTGTTTCATTATCATGGAAGACTCATTTTTTAAACTAAAAACATTTTTATAATTTTCTGTCCCTGAAATTATATCCCCTGTATGTTAATGCCTTTCAAATTGTAAGCTTTCTGAGCAGGGGCCATGTCTTATTTTTATCCTTTGTTGTAAAACATATGCTAGTGCCATATGAGTATTAAATTACATAAAGGATATGTAACAGATTCAGTACCTGCCAGTACAAATAGCTAAATGTCATTACTTTTTTTTTTTTTTAAGATTTTTTTTTTATTTGCCAGAGAGAGAACAAACACAAGCAAGGGGGGCTGTAGGCAGAGGGAGAGGGAGAAGCAGGCTCCCCGCCTAGCAGAGATCTAATGAGGGGCTCGAACCCAGAGTCCCGGGATACTGGTGAAGGCAGATGCCCAACTGACAGCCATGCAGGTGCCCCTGTCATTACTTTTTTAAAGATTCATTTATTTATTTATTTTAGAGAGAAAGTGAGAGTGGACGGTGGGGCAGAAAGGGAGACAAAGAAGCAGGAGCGTGACTTTGGGCTTGATCCTAGCCCCTGAGATCATGACCTGAGCCAAAACCAAGAGTCGGACCGTCACCTGACTGTACCACTCAGGCACTGCTGCCGTTACTTTTTTTAAAAGTACATGCACCTGAGAGATTAAGATTAAAAGGCCTATTGATGACCTCCGTTCCACCGGAGGGTTTATTCAAGGCATTTTGTGCTCTAAATGATAGAGATTGGATACCTGTGTGTTCCACTTACAACATCCTCCTTGTAATTAATACCTTACCCTTGAGTAGTTACACGTTCTAGTTTGGAAAAGGCATTTGTGAACATGATCTCCTTTGGTTCTGGAAAAGGATCTTGTAGTAGTTCTAATGACTTTTTCCATAAGTAGTGCTGATGCGATGGAAGGGGGTTCAGAATGCGAGGTTTGCCCCTCAAGGCTCTACCTTGTCACTGGGAAAATAGCTTCCTTATGGGTTAGTGGGGGTAGCAGCAACCTGACAGGATTGCTGTGAAGAAATGAAAGAACATGGGGCTCCTGGGTGGCTCAGTCATTAAGCGTCTGCCTTGGGCTCAGGTTATGATCCCAGTGTCCTGGGATCCAGCCCCATATTGGGCTCCCTGCTCAGTGGGGAGTCTGCTGCTTCTACTGTCGGCCATTCCCCTGCTGTGCTCTCTCCCTGACAAATAAATGAATAAAATCTTTAAAATAAAAAGGGGGAGAATGAAAGAACATGTATGAAAGCACCTGTCACATTGGAGGTAGAGTAGGGGGCTGAGAAATCAATTCCTTAATCCTTCTATTTACAATTAACTTGTAGCTATGAATCTCAAAATTTCATCAAGGAAGCTTTTTTTAAGTGTTTCAATCAAAATGAAAACAATGGCAGGCTTTTAAACACTTTCTCGCCTTATTTTTATTTTTTTTAATTTTTTATTTTTTGACAGAGATCACAAGTAGGCAGAGAGGCAGGTGGGGGGGGGGAGCAGGCTCCCCGCTGAGCAGAGAGCCAGTTGCTGGGGTCTGATCCCAGGACCCTAAGATCATGACCTGAGCTGAAGGCAAAGGCTTAACCCTCTGAGCCACCCAGGCGCCCCCTCCCCTTATTTTTAATTTATATTTTGGAAAGCTTCTGGGGATACAAAGATGAAAAAGTCGTAATTTCCTGCTCTCAAGGAATTTAAAACTGGGTGATAAGTAGAGATGATAATGTAGATGCCCAACTGTATTACAAGAGAGTGTCAGGTACCATTAACCATCTCCCATTAAGAATTAAAAAGCCTTGGGCGCCTGGGTGGCTCAGTGGGTTAAGCCTCTGCCTTCAGCTCAGGTCATGATCTCAGGGTCCTGGGATCGAGTCCCGCATCGGGCTCTCTGCTCAGCAGGGAGCCTGCTTCCCTCTCTCTCTCTCTGCCTGCCTCTCCATCTACTTGTGATTTCTCTCTGTCAAATAAATAAATAAAATCTTTAAAAAAAAAAAGAATTAAAAAGCCTTGTGTCAAAGAGAACAAGGGCTTTGGGGAAATCTAAGCGGCTCTCTGAGGGAGATGGCATTTGAGCTGGCCCTGCAAGATCATCTAAATTTAACAAATTTAGAAAGGGAAACTGTGTAGTGGAGAAAAAAGGCCTAAAGTTATGAGGCCCAAATGTGAATCATCAGCAAGGGCTGATTGATGGTAGAGAGGGGTGGTGACAAAGTTTGGAATGACAGTTTGGAGTCATTATCTAATGTGTATTAATTGGAGGTGCGGTAACAATCTTATATTCAAGAGATGTAATCTGGCAGCAGAGTATACGATGAATTTTATGGGAAATAACCACCTAAAAGCTCTAGTCCAATGGCCATTTCAAGTGGTTAGGTGTGAGGAAGGCCTTTCTGACACGGCCTTGGAAGAGACAGGATTGTCCAGGTTACTAAGTTAACATTCAAAATGTGTGTCCGTGGGCATCTGGGTGGCTCAGTTGGTTAAGCAGCTGCCTTCGGCTCAGGTCATGATCCTGGAGTCCCAGGATCAAGTCCCACATCAGGCTCTCTGCTCATCAGGGAGCCGGCTTCTCCCTCTGCCCTCGCCCCTTTCATGCTCACGCGCGCTCTCTCTCTTAAATAAATAAAATCTAAAAAAAAAAAAAAAAAAAAAAAAGTGCGTCCGTATTTCTAAGGTGGCTTAAAAAGTGTAAATGTCCACCCAAGGTCACGCATCTGTAAAGTGAAGTTGCGTTGGGCTTCTGAATCCCACTCTGCGTTGCACATTGGTTGCTTCGTTCCCTCCCCCGACCCGGATCCCGGCCAGAGGGATGCAGTGCGGGGCCGCCCTAGAATGGCTGAGGGCAGGAGCGTGCGGAGGCCCCGGGACGAGCTGTGGCTGCAGGGCGAGGCAAACGTGGAAGACAAGAGGGCCAGCCTCCCGGGCCCTCTTAGCGCCTGAGGCTCTCGATCCCAAGCCGACCTGCGGCGGGAAGCG
>NC_081566.1:1617680-1653780 GCF_022355385.1 Mustela nigripes | reverse complement strand
CCCCGGCCCGGCCCCGCCCGGGCGTTGGGGGCGTCTGTGCGGGCGCGGGGTCCCGCCCCCCCGGCGCGTGCGGAGGAGACCGGGGCTTTGGGGGCCGAGCCGTGGGTGCAGTTGACCGTTTTTTTGAGACGCGTCGTGAGAGCCACGCCCAGCGCCGGCGCGAGGGGACGGTCTCCCGCTGTGAAGGGCGTCCCGGACGTTGAAAGCGTCTGAAAGCGCCAACTTTTCAAGTAAGGAAAGGGGCGGGAGCGCTTCCCGGAGGAAAATCCCACACGCCCGAAGAATCGCGGTTAAGAAAACGCACATTCTGCCCCAGATGCCGAAATGTTAACAGAAACTATTTAAGACTTAAAATTTATTTTTTATTTTAAAGATTTTTATGTATTTGACAGACACGGCGAGAGAGGGAACACAAGCAGGGGGAGAGGGAGAGGGAGGCCCCCCCCAGCAGGGAGCCCGATGCGGGGCCCTACGGGGAGACCCGGGGTCCTGACCTGAGCGTCAGCCGACGCTTAGCCTCGGAGCCCCTCGGGCGCCCCTGGGACTGAGAAGCTGAAAGCCTCTGGGCACACCCGTCCGTGGGGTGGAGCCCGTGTTCCCCGTGTTCCCCGTGTTCCCCGTGTTCTCCACTCAGGCCGCTCCCCCTTCCTCCCGCGACCAGGCCGCTCGGCTGCACCCTGGTGCCCGCGCAGGATGCGGGAAAGCCCGGAGCACCGAGCCGCGGCGCTCCGCGCGCGCTGACGGACTGCGGGCTCGGTCCGCAGTGGGGGACGGTCCGAGCTGGCTTACGGGTGTGCTCTCGTCGCCAAGGCCCGCAGTTAACTCCCACTCACAGTCTCTGATCCTCTCCTGCCCACCCCGAGCTCTTCCTGCCATGCTGGTCTCCTTACGCACGAGCCGTCCCATGCCCAGAGTCCGAACTCCGCATCCACTTCAGAAGATGGGGATGTGCGGCTGAGCTACCGGCAGAAGACTCCAGCCTAAACAGGGACTCGAAGCGGGAGCTAAAGCAGTCTCAGATGAGTAGAAGCCTCTGGCTTATGCTAGAAGCAGTTTTAAAAAATGATCTCTAGGAGAGCCTGGGTGGCTCAGTGGGTCAAGCGTCTACCTTCGGCCCAGGTCAGGGTCCCAGGGTGGTGGGATCAAGTCCCACGTCCGGCTCCCTGCTCAGCAGGAATTGTGCTGCTCTCTCTCCCTCTTTCTTCCCCCTACTTGTGCACTCTCTCGCTCTCTCCGTCAAATAAATAAATAAAATATTTTTAAAAACTAAAAAATTATCTCTAGAGAAAAGCATTTCCTGTTAAGCCCTTGCACCATACACAGGGTGGAATGGGAAATCACAGACAAAAGGACGCCTTAATTCTCCATGAGGAGCCTTCTAAGAAGTGACATGAAATCCCACCTCACAGTGCACAATAAAAATGTACTAATAGAGTTTTCTTGTGCTTGGTGAATGTTTTGGTTCCATGGTCATTTTAACATGATTTAATGATTTTACAAGCATTAGGTGTTTACGGTAGGAAATTTGAGAAACAGCAACACGGTGGTTTGCAGGCTCCTAGAGAGCTTCCCAGGTGTCATGTGAAACTGGCCTTCTGGAGGCCGCTCCAGATTGCCGGGTGGCAGGTTTAATAAGCGAAGGGAACTCACATACAAGGCTTATCTTGGGCTGCTGGAGGATGAGCAGATCCCTGCTCCCACGAGATCTTGTACGTTGACACAGAGGCCTTAACTGGGTTCAGTCCGGTTACTGTCCAGATCATCTCTATATCACATCCCAATTTCAATGCTGTGTCCTTGGGCAGCTGCTGACAGCAGGCAAGGCAAGCAGAATGCACATTCCAAGGACAGGGGAGGGCTGTGGAGCCTCCAGTTGCCAGGATCCAGCTCACTGTTCAACCAGTGGTCATGTCCTCTCAGTGACCTCCCTCAACAACAACAAAAAGCATAAGAATAATTACTACTCTTAATAGTTGTCAACTCTAATGCCATATGGATAATTTTTGTCCTCTGGAGGACCCAAGAAGCCACAGTAGAGCAAAAGCAGTTAATAGAACATTGGTGACAGATCACTCTGAGATCAAATATATAAAACATTATGGTTGGAAATTAATAAATCATTACAAATTAAATACATAATTTAAAAAATCACCAGAGACATAAAGTAACCATGAGTGAGAGTCAGCGGAAACAAAAATTAAGAGTCCTAATGATTTCAGATATTGGAATTATCAGATACAGAGAGTAAAATATGCATAAGATTTTCACTACAAAAGATGAAATCACAAAAAACAAGTAACAAGAGTAACAAAAGTGAAAAGACTGACTTGAAAAAACATGAAGATACATCCTAGAAATTAAAAATGGATGGGGCGCCTGGGTGGCTCAGTGGTTTAAGCCTCTGCCTTCACTTCGGGTCATGATCTCAGGGTCCTGGGATCGGGCCCCACCTCAGGCTCTCTGCTCAGCGGGGAGCTTGCTTCCTCCTCTCTCTCTGCCTGCCTCTCTGCCTACTTGTGATCTCTGTCAAATAAATAAATAAATAAAATCTTTATTTGACAGAGATCACAAGTAGGCAGAGAGGCAGGCAGAGAGAGAGGGGGAAGCAGGCTCCCGCTGAGCAGAAAGCCCGATGCGGGACTCGATCCCAGGACCCTGAGATCATGACCTGAGCGGAAGGCAGCAGCTTAACCCACTGAGCCACCCAGGCACCCCTATATAAAATAAAAATATAAAAATCTTTTAAAAAAAAGAAATTAAAAATAGAAATGCTTAAGTTCAAATTCAATAGAAAATGCCTCAGAAATTGCTGGTGGGAGTATAAATTGGTAAACCCTTTTGAATGGCATGTTTTGGCACTGTCCTCTAAAGTCATCGCTACGCACGTGCTGTGACCCAGCGATTCTGCTCCCGGGTACACACCGCAAAGCTGCATTTTCCCATTTGGCAACTGCTAGACACATGGCTGTTGAGCACTAGACATGTAGCTATACAGGAGTGAAAATGAATAAACCAGAGCCACAAGCAACAATTTCAATGAATCTTATGAATGCAATTTTGAGTGAAAGAACTAAGACACACAAGCATATATCAATACAATCCTATACATTCAAAAGCAGATAGACTATATTATTAAATCTACATGCATAAGTAGTGACAGTCTAAAATAAAAATGATGACTATAAAAGGCAAGTATTCTAAGGAATGGAAGAGAGAGATGATTCCTCCAAAACCATTATAATCAAAGAACCTTCACATTACTTCAAGAGGGTAAATGAGTGATGGTGCTTTCATTCTTTGGAGTAACGGAGACAGACAGACCCATTCCTCCTGTTTCCTGTAGTGTACTCCAAGAGTGTTGAAATGTAGATTTCATTTTTTCCTGAGGAAAAACATTATAAAGTGAAAAAAAAAAAAACCAGCTAAAAGAGGTTATGCTTTTGTCTGACTACAGCAAAAAATGGCTGTTTTATAATGACAGCAATGAAAAAAACATGGTGAAAATGGAAAAAGTGAGCTGTGGGTTTGAAACTATTTCAAGAATGCATCTATTGGATCCTAAAGAAGAAAGAGATGCCAAGAGCAACAACTTGAGTAAGGCTACGGAGAATCAACATGTGTCCTACAGATGGAGAAGTCTGGTGTCACTTTGGAAAAGCAGCCCACCACTGCCAGGTTAAGTTCAAAATTAACTGGAGGTTAATTTCAAAATTCATTTCACTGGGATTCATCAGCTGTGCAGGTGTCAGTCGCTTGCTCCTGTTGTGGCCATCATGATTCTAGGAATGCATTTTTTCACTGATGCCTACTTGGAGAAAGGGGGGTACACTTTATGCTCTTTTTTTTTTTTTTAAAGATTTTATTTATTCATTTGACACAGAGAGATCACAAGTAGGCAGAGAGGCAGGCAGAGAGAGAGAGAGAGGAGGAAGCAGGCTCCCCGCGGAGCGGAGAACCCGATGCGGGACTCGATCCCAGGACCCTGAGATCATGACCTGAGCCGAAGGCAGCGGCTTAACCCACTGAGCCACCCAGGCGCCCCACACTTTATGCTCTTTTAAATTATTTTATACTCTTTTAAGAAAGGGTGAGGGCTGGGAATAGCCTGCCGAGAACAAAAGGTGAGAACAGGGGCAGGGAAGGAGAGTAAAAACAGAGTGAGTTTGGGAACAGCACGTGTAAGGTTCCGGTTCTGCCCCATGCTTGTAGCCACAGAGCTCTTCGCTGTAATGTTGGTGCAGAGTAAGCAGCAAAAATGTGGGCTTTCTGTGAACGCGGCCGATTCTGTGTCCCCATGTTCTTCTAGGAGAGGCCAAACGACCATTATCTGTATGTTATACTAGGAAAAGGTTGTATAAAAATCCGAGTTGATAAAGTCACTAGAGAGCTCTGGAAATAAACAGAAGTTTTATGTTTATTACTGTTTAATGTGCCTCAAGTCATGGTTAAATTGTAGCGTTCATACAATGGCATATTTTACAGAGATACTGCCTTGCCACTGACTGGTTCAAATCAGTATTAAGATTATGGGTGTCTAGCTACTTCAGAAAAGTCTTAAAAATTCTAATGGACATAATTGCTCACTCTATTTTACTGTTTCCTAAAGTGCATTGGTTGTGGGATATTGTAGCCTCCACTGAAAAGGATGCATATTTGGCCAAGTCATGTTCCTTAGTATCTCACAGCATTTCATTTTTTTAACTCCTCCATTCTTTCTCAGATTTATTCTGCTTCACATGATTACATAGTCTTCAAAAAATGAAAATTATAAACACATCTAGACTATAGCCAAGAATAACTGCACTGGTTTATAACTTAGTGACCAGAAGTTTGCCACAATTCTTGGCACTTCTGTTTTCTTCGTACTTCAGACTTGGACAGGTAATGTTATTTTCTCTCCCTCAAGGTCTTCAGATTTAAGTGGTAGAGAAAAAGGAAAATAATTCTCAATTCAATGTGATTGTCATTTTTATTATACTTAAAAATATTTTTGGTTGTTCAGAATTAAAATATTAACCCGAATTAAATGTATTCTTAACTCTCCTTTAGTTAAACTCCAGCAGTGTCTGCAGTCAACCAAAGGCAGAGTACACTTGATGGGGGAAGTTGGAATGGAGGGAGACACTGGGTTCTTATCATGAAAATATTCTATTTCTGGAAATTTTACGAAACCGTATTTTCACATCAACACATTATCGGGGCCCCTCCTTGAGCCACAGAAGGAGCCTGTGCAGGTGAGAAGCCCTAAAATTTATTTAGCTTCACGGTAAATCTTCCTTTGCTTGAGCCTCTCTGTCTCATGTCTTCCTTTCCTGTAGAGTAGAACTCCTTGAAATCCTGCCTGCTGTCTCTCCTTACTCCCCTCATTTTGTTTAGGATCCACCATTCCGTCAAACTGCTGTTAAAACAGTGCATCTCGGTTCTCATTGTATTTGACCTGTCAACAGCCCGTGACACAGTGGACAGGACCTTGCTCTGGTTTTCTGGGACACAACTCCCTCCCGATTCTCTCTCACCAGGAATGTCACTAGTCACTCCTGGGTCTTGTTTCCTGGTTCTTCCTCTTCTTCCTGAGCTAAATGTTGGACCACCCTCAGGCTTCCTTCTCTGATCTTTTCCCTCCTCATCTACATTCCCTCCCTGTATGTCTTCATCCAGGCCCACAGCTTTATTTATTTATTTATTTTAGGATTTTATGTATTTATTTATTTATTTGAGAAAGAGAGAGAACATGAGCTTGGAGAGGGGCAGAGGGAAAGGGGGAAGTGGACAGAGAGCCTGACACCCAGGACCCTGGGATCATGACAGCCAAAGGCAGAGGTTCAACCCACTGAGCTACCCAGGGGCCCCAAGTATAATCTTTAAAAATAAACACATAGTTACAAATTCACTATCAGCCATACCATGTTGCATATTTAATGCCTTTTAAACTAATCATAAATGACAAATATGGTACCTGTGAACTCATTAATATCTGTATAAATTTGTGAATTTAATTACTATTAAGAGGAAGATTTAAGTCTTTTGATAAAGTAGTGTTTGTTGGATGATAACAAAAATCTGAGAACCATTCCCACAGGTGACCTAGCAATGTTGAGAACAGTGAGATGGTCAGCAGACCTCTAAAGGATGGTACCGAAGGTTCTTGACAGCCTTGCCCTGTCCGATTTTCCAGCTTCACTATACCATCCCACACGATTCTCGAACACACCTGCACTGTCGACATCCTCGAGCAGTCTCAGCTTCTATATATTTGCACAATCCCTGTGCCTAGAATGCTCTCACCCCCATTTTTGTCTCTGATTTTCAACTTACTCACCAAGATTAGTTCAAGGGCCACTTTTTATAAGCAGCCTTCCCTACTGTTTCTACATGACCACGTAACACTCAGGTCTGTGTGGAGGTCATTTGTATGTATATATACACTTTAATCGCTTTGAAGCAGGAACATGTTTTGTCATTGTCTCTTAGTACCTAGCACAATACCCTATAGAAGCTCACTGAATTGATTGAATAAAATGGAGGTTTCTAAGTTTTTCTGAGGTTTATATCTTTGGTGGTATGACCTCATGGAAGAAATATCTTTGGGAGATACGGTTTAGATTGCATGTATTCAAAGTTACTGACTAAAGAAAACTCTGGCTTTATTACTGATAAACCTGTGATCTACAGGAATAAAATATATACTGGTGAAGCTCTTAGAAGATGCCAGCCCCTCACTGCTGGTTAGATTTCATAGGCTGCTAAAATTGTCTGCTATGTATGAATATCAACACTTCAGGAAAGAGCCTGCGTCAGTGTGTTAAGGGGTTCCTGTAAGGAGGGCAGGGGAGACTGCCTCTAGAAGTCGAAGTTGCTAGAGTTCAAGTCTTCCTTGGAAATTTCCCTATTAAGTCAGAGGTAATGATGATTTACAAACCATCTGAAGGCTGAGCTTGTGGGTGGGTTAATGAAGAGAAACAAAGGAAAAGCCTCGAACCAGAATGGAGACTACATAAGCCCCAGACTGGGAGAAAAATATTTACAAATTATGTATTTGATAAAAGACTTGATAAAAGAATACATAAAGAATCCTTATGACTCAATAATAAAGCCAATAACCCAAATTAAAAATGGGCCAAATACTTGAATAGACATTTCACCAAAGAAGACATACTGATGGTTAGCAGGTATATGAAAAGTGGCTACATCGGGGAGCCTGGGTGGCTCAGTGGGGTAGGCTGCTGCCTTCGGCTCAGGTCATGATCCCGGGGTCATGGGATCGAGTCCCACATCGGCTCCTTGCTCGGGCAGGGAGCCTGCTTCTCTCGCTGCCTCTGCCTGCCTCTCTGCCTGCTTGTGTGTACTCGCTTGCTCGCTCTCTCTCTCTCTCTGGCAAATAAAATCTTAAAAAAAAAATGGCTACCTCATTAGTCATTAGGGAAACAAAAATTAATACTAAATGAGTTACCACTATATACCCTTGAGGAAGTTATAATTTTAAAAAGCAGAAAATACCAAACACTGGCAAGGATGTGGATGAACCGGAATTCTCATATGTTTCTGGTAGAACTGTAACAGTACAGCTGCTTTTGGGAAAACAGATTGGTAGTTTCTTAAAACAACCCACCAATTCCACTTAGTAATCTAACCAAGAAGAATGAAAAGGTGTCCACACAAATAGGTAAACAAAAGTTTTCATAGCAATGTTATGATAGTCAAAGTAGAAACAACACCAATGTTCATCAACTGGGAAGTGGATAAGCAGAATCTGGTATTACCCATACAATGAACACTCTTCTGTGATGAAAAGGGACAATAGGAGCGCCTGGGTGGCTCAGTCAGTTCAGTGTCAACTCTTGATTTCAGCTCAGGTCATGATCTCAGGGTCGCAGATCAAGCCTGACTTCGAGCTCTGTGCTGGGCATGGAACCTGTGAGGGCTCCCTTTCCCTCTCTTGCCCTCCTGCTCATGCTCCCAGGCTTGCGTGCTCTCTCTCCCTCCCTCTCTCACTCTAGAGAAAAAAGAACACGAAAGCACCAAAATACTACTGCTACTATACAATGAATGAACTTCAAAAAACATGATGCTGAGTGAGAGGGGTCAGATACAAAAGACTACGTATTGTCAGAAAGTAGAATGGTGGTTGCCCTCAGCCGGAGAGAAGGGAAAATAGAGAGTTAATGTTTAATGAATACAAGGCTGCAGTGTGGGCGGATGGAAAGTTCTGCAGACAGAGGGGGAAAGTACCCACTGTGAAATATGCCCACAGCCTTTTCCAAAACGAAGGCCTACTCTTCAGGGAAAAAGACAGCAACAGCGTTATCTTATATGGGGATGTGCATTTCCTTAACTCCAGCTCCCTCTAGGCTCTCTCTCCTAAATGTGACGAACGAACGGGAAGGCTAACAAACACGTGTCAAGGTCAGGGACAGAGTACTCCTAAAAGAATGAGATTTAATCATAAGATTATACGATGACTCTCTTCTTACCTTACCACCACACCAATCATGTAATACTGAATTACAACTGAAGGAGAGGCTAGACAGAGTCTCTGAAACAGAGTTCTTAGGGAAGCCCAAAGACGAGAGAGCGCGAAGAATACTAGAGGAATCTGAACCATTTGGCACCTGCAGCTACAGAAAACATTCGGCACAGCCCGTCTCCTAGCCGGCTTAATATGAAGTCTCACACTGAAGTCCTCTTTACCTCATGATACGTCATATCCACCTTTCAACAACAAAAATGTTTACAGGTCATGCTAAAAGATAAGAGAAAACACAGCCTGAAGAGACAAAGCATCACAACCAGAGCCTGCTTCTCCCTCTCCCGTTGCCTCTCCTTCCCAGCCCCCAGCTTGTACTCTCTCTCTCTCTCTCAAATAAATAAATAAATAAAATCTTTTTAAATAGCACATATAGATTAGGGGCATCTGGGTGGCCCAGCCAACTGAGCAATCAGTCTCCTGATTTTGGCTCAGGTCATGATCTCAGCGTATAGAGATGGAGCCCTCCATCGGGCTGCATGCTCAGCCGGGAGTCTGCTTCTCTCTCTCTCTCCCTGAAACCCCCCACCCATGCTGTCTCTCTAAAATAAATAAACAAATCCTTTTTGTTATTGTGAAAGTTTTATTTATCTATTTGACAGAGATCACAAGCAGGCAGAGAGGCAGGCTTCCTGCTGAGCAGGGAAAAACATTCCAGATAGAGACACTCGCACAGATGGGAAAGAGCTTGACAATGCCTAAGGAACAGGGAGGAGGTTGGTTAGAGCTCTTTGAGAATCCTGCATTAGCAAGAAAGTGATAGGAGGTGAGATTACAGGAATAAGCAGAGGCCCAATTATGCAGAACCTTGAAGTTAAGGTAAGGTGTTTGGATTTTATTGTAATAGTGCTGGAAAGTAGAGAGGGGTATAGTGTGACTTAAATTTTTAAGTGTGTTTTGGTTGCTGACATGAACTGGGGTGACCTGTGTTCTTGGGAGGTGTTCACTCTGCATCTGGATTCGGAAGATAAGATGAATCCATTATCAGCTAATGCTAAGTGTACCCTTGCATATCCAAGTTTTGTAATGAGCTTTAACAAAATCGCCAACCTCAGAGAAGAAAGGTATTTAGCCACCACTGCTTTTGGATTGGCATTATAAGGCAGGAGGCATTCACCAGGCATAGGCGAGGAGAAAAAAAGTGAAAAAGTTCAAAGTCAACTTTAAAGTATGTGGTTTTGAAGGTAGTTTTTCTACATTCGTATTCTTAAGAAAATATGAACAGACACAAGGAAACTGTCTATGTCTTAGCTGTAAAAATTCTATTGAAAACCGGGTCTCTCTCATCACTTACTTCCTACTCAAAATCCTACCCAAGAATTTATTTTAAAAACTAATGCCAGGACAACATATTTTTCCTTGAGGGACACATGTGACTTTTTCTTTCTCATAAGAGCTTGAGAAAATATACTTTATTTCCTTTTACACTGGCTGCTTAAAATTTGAACTCAACTATAGAAACTGACTCTTAGTGTTAGCACATTGGCATTCTTGTCTCTATCCACTACTCATTGTGTTTAGGACATTACTGAAAGCAGCTTCAGATCTCGAGGGCAGACGCTCCAAGAGAAGGATATAAGTGAGCACAGAGGCCTATGGAGACTTAACCCAAAAGCATTTTTATGACACTCCATTTCCTCACATATATGAATCAGTGGTTCTTTGCTCTAGCGAAGCCCAGAAGAAGACAGGCTCCTTATCACTACTCATCAACACTACGTGCATACCCTAAATAAAACCTTTGCAGCTTAGCTTCCTTTTTATTTTTTTGCTTTTCATGTTCAGTATGTATGTCTGGAAGTCAAGGAACTGAAACATCTAGAACACTGCACGGACAAGAGCGAGCTTCCCGCATACTTAGTGAAGGGCATTTATGTTCAAAGGTGGGTGGGTAGTCAGTTTCAGAGGGTAGCCATTTATTAGGCAAGGAGACGCCACTTATAAACAGAGGGTTTTCCTGTTAGTGATTTAAACAAGTAAATTCTGTTTGTAGCTTTTCTCAAAGGCCAGCCCTCTGATTCATTTTCTTTTCCATGATAATTTACTGCTGTCAAATCTTTTTCCAGCTCAGGGTTATGAGAGACTGTGAATCATGTACTGAGTAAGCTAGAGAAAGCTAGAGACTCGCAGCAGGAGATCCCTTGGAACTTTCGCCTTCTGGGGTTTGGGTGTACATCAAAAGTGCTGAGCACATGAAACAGGTCCTGAACAAATTTGCTGAACAAATAAAACCAATGATAGTGTGAGCAATTTTTTAAAATTAGAGTGTTTGTTTTAAGGAATGTATACAGGCTAAAAGTGGACTTGTCCTGCTGCTAAAGGTCACAGGCAAACTCAGGCCCTCCAGTTTTGAAGGTGACACACTCATAATAGTAAATTACAGAAAGTCTCAGCTTGGGGGGGAGTTATATTTCCATTATAACTATATCTAGGTAAGAGAGATATCGGATATGAAATCTATGTATGTAGTGTATATACGTCAAATCTGTATATCATTTTCATAAGTCTCAAATGTCATCTCAGTATGGCGTACTCGATTACTTTATGTAAAGTTGCCACCCCACTTTCATAGCCCACCCCACACTTCTGACCCCGTCTTGCTCGCGCTGTTTTTGTTCATCATTTATCACCTTCTACTACACCATAGGAATGACTTATTCGGGGTCTTCCAGGGGCCGGTGCGCTGCAGGAAGACAGTGGATCTCTAAGGAAAATACTGCCGACACGTTCAAGCAGCTTTTAACTTAACAAAGGTCTAGATGTTAACGTGCTGATTTATTCAATGTGTCGTGCGTGGGGCGCCGCTTGCCCGCGTGTGGCCCGGAAACCGCAGCCGGGCCGGTCCTCCGCAGGCGCCTGGGAGCGCGCCGGAGCGGCAGGTGTCCTCGGGCCGCTCTGCGCCTGCGCGGGTGCGCCGCGCGCCCGCCGTGAGAGGCCCGGATGGAGACGCGGCGGCGCGCCGTTGCTATGGCAGCCCGGCCCCGGCCGCCGCGGGAGCAGGTGCTGGGGTCTCCGTCGCCGCCCTCCATGTCCGAGCTGAGAACGAGGAGGAGAGCAGAAGTGCGCCGCCCGCCCCCGTGACCCCAGCCGCCGCGGCCTACTCAGGCAGGAGGGGGCGGCGGGAGGCGAGGGAGGACGGTGCGGGGCTCGGTGCGGGGCTCGGTGCGGGGCAGGGTCCGGGACACGCCGGGGCGGCCGCCGGAGAGCAGGTTAGGCGCGGGGCCCCTCCGGCCGGCTCGTGTGACGACCCCGCGCGCTCAGTCCTCATTCTGTCGCTTGTCCCTGCACGTTCGCGTCACCCCGCAATGGCGGCTTCCGCGGGGGCCCGACGCGGGGTCGGCCGCGCCCGGGCGCTTCTTCTGAAGGGACCGGCTGTCTCCGGCCGCGAACCGGCTGCGTTCGGGGCCGGCGCGTCCCGAGCCCCTCGCACCGTCCCTGCCGGTACAGCCGGAACTCCGCCGCGAAGCCCGGGGACGGAGTCGGCGGCCGGGACGCCGCGGTTCGCGCGGGACGACCGGGGCGGCGGTGCGGGAGCGGAGGCTCGGGGACCCCGCGACGCGCTGGAGGCGGCGTCCGGGACTTGGCGCGGGACGGCGCGTGGCCTGCGCCCTCGCCCGCTGCCCGAGCGGCTGCCGCGGGGGCTCCTCCGCCGCGCGCGACCTAACGAGCCCGGCTGGGATCCCGCGTCGCGGCGGATGGTGCCGCGTCGCGCAGCGGGAACTTCGGTCTTCACGCGGGCGAGGACGTGTGGGGTCGCGCCCTCCAGCCCGCCGGTGCGAAGGGGAACCGGCCTGTGCTCGCGCCCCCGAGAGGGGAACAGCGGTGTCCCTGCGCTCGCGGGTCGGGCTTCGGTCCGCGCTGCCCCGGCCGCCGCGCCCCGCCTCGACCCCGCGGCCGGCTGGACGCCGGCGGGAGGTTCAGCCTGGCCCGCCGCGAGGCGCTGCCGGATGAACGCGCTCTGCGGTCCCGACCTGGTTCCTCGGTTTCCTGCCAGTGTTGCTCGCAGCCTTTGCGGGACGCAGGACTGACACGGTGCCCGGGTCCTTCAGGAGAGTCCGCTTTGTGTTCTTAGTACCAAAGGCATGGATATCTGGAAGGAATTCTAGGTCCACCAATGCACTGGAAATAGTTACTTATTCCACCGAGTAATCCGATTGAATGATTAACTTTCCTGGACATAAAACCAACTTTGTCTTCAGAGGGCGAAGGGTACCGGTACCAAGCACGATTCGGAGAAAAGATGACATTTTAGTGAACTAGACAAGAACTTTTTAAGCCTTGGATTTAATTATTCAGGCACACATCATTTGTTTCAGGTTAAGCTTATCATGAAACTATGCATTTCCTTTTAAATTCTCTTGCTTTTCATGAGTTGGCAATTATTTGCTAATTGGCAGCTTATAAAAAGCTTAAAATCAATCTTAAGGATCATCTAGCTCAGCGGTTTTGCTTTAAGGTTCTTTGAGTTGACAAGGAATGCAACACTTCTAATAGGCAACTCAGTTCATTTCAGGACAAAAGGTAAATTCTGTTTTAGTTTTATGTTTTTCATCTCATCATTATTATTATTCTTATTTATTTTCAAAGATTTTATTTATTTATTTGACAGAGATCACACGCAGGCAGAGAGGCAGGCAGAGAGAGGGAGAAGCAGGCTCCCCGCTGAGCAGAGAACCCAAGGCGGGGCTCCATCCCAGACTCTGGGATCATGACCTGAGCGGAAGGCAGAGGCTTAACCCACTGAGCCACCCAGGTGCCCTTATTATTATTTTTTAAAAAGATTTTATTTATTTGAGAGACAGAGAGCACGAGTGGAGTCAGGGGCAGAGCGAGAGGCAGACTTACTGCTGAACAGGGACCTTGACCTGGGTCTTGATCGCTACACTCCAGGATCATGACCTGAGCAGAAGGCAGATGCCCAATGAATCGAACCAGGTGCCCCATTTTATGAATTTTTTTAAAAAGATTTTATTTTTTATTTGAGAGAGAGAGAGAAGGAGAAAGCATGAGCATGGGGAAGGGGAGAGGGAGAAGTGGACTGACTCCCCGGTGAGCAGGGAGCCTGCCGCAGGGCTAGATCCCAGAACCTTGAGATCATGACCTAATCTCATGTACAGGCGCCACTGTAAATTTTGCTTTAAATTGCCAAAATTTTTCCCTGACTTTCCAGCCCTTTACACTAGTTTTACTCTTTGAAGGTTTCTAAGTCCAGTCCTCCTTTCCTAGCAGCCATTAAGCAAAGTCAAGCTGAGGCACCTGGGTGGCTCAGTCCGTAAAGCTTCTGCCTTTGGCTTGGGTCCTGAGCTCAGGGTCTTGGGATTGAGCCCTGCGTGGTGCGCCCTGCTGGGCGGAGAGTCTGCTTCACCCACTCTTCTGTGCTCACACTCGCTCTTTCTCTCTCTCTTTCAAATAAATAAATAAATAAATAAAATCTTTAAACAAACCATGTAAAGCAGTTATAATGACTCTTGTGTTTTCTCTTCTTTAGGATAATATTCCCAGGGTTTTCAGGTATTCCTGAGAGACAGGTTCTAAGGCATTTTACTCTTCCAGGCTCCCTTCTGCCCTTCTTTCTCTCTCTCTCTCTTTTTTTTTTTTTTTTTAAGATTTATTTATTTATTTATTTGACAGAGAGAGATCACAAGCAGGCAGAGAGGCAGGCAGAGAGAGAGAGAGAGGAAAGCAGGCTCCCTGCCGAGCAGAGAGCCCGATGCGGGACTCGATCCCAGGACCCTGAGACCATGACCTGAGCCGAAGGCAGCGGCTTAACCCACTGAGCCACCCAGGAGCCCCCTTCTTTCTCTTTTATCCCCCTCCCCTGGTTTGCTGGCCTCTGATCGAGTTCCAGCTAGTCTGTCTTTTGTCCTTCCCTGCGGCACAGGAAACTGGATACTGTGCTTCCCGTTTTCTGTAGGTCTCACCCATAGTCTTAGCTTGGAATTTATTCACATTTTGAGTGTCCTCATCATTCTTGTAACTCATTTATTTGCACCTTCTGTTCACTAAAACCTATTACAGTGTTTTTCATATACGGTATTGCAAAGCCTCATCTCTTTACTTAGCTAGTGCTTGTGTAGCTCCTAGAAGATGTTCTCCCACGTGCTCTCACTATTATCTGATGGCGAAGAGCGGAAGGAAAAGAAGGTGTATCTCCCTTCAGTAAAATTGGCACCAGGTTAGGTAGTCCTGTCAAGGGTTTGCGAGTAGTACAGTGAAGCCAATGGCCAAAACAAAGCTTGTGGACAATTTATTAATTCAGACAAAATAGCTCTCATTTTATATCCTAAAAAAATGTGTTCTTGACTTCTGTACTTTCTGCCTCCAAAAGGGTTTTAGGCAATTTCTTCTTCTTTTTTTTTTTTTTAAAGATTTTATTTTTATTTATTTGACAGAGAGAGATCACAAGTAGGCAGAGAGGCAGGCAGAGAGAGAGGGAGAAGCAGGCTCCCTGCTGAGCAGAGAGCCCAATGCGGGGCTCAATCCCAGGACCCTGAGATCATGACCTGGGCCGAAGGCAGAGGCTTAACCCACTGAGCCACCCAGGCACCCCTAGGCAATTTATTCTTGGTGTAGGATCAAGAGAAGGTTCCTGGGCAGAGATACAGGTGTACAAACAGGGTCCCAGTTGTTTGAGACCCTGAAGATGAGATTTCTATTGTTCTTTCGAGATTGAACCCGAAATTCTAAATACATTTAAGGAGCATTGCTCTTTTTGTTTTTTTAAATAGTTGCAGATTACTACTGTATATTTCTACCTCTGGTTGCTTTATGACAATTTTTCCTCAATCTTATCTGTCAGAACAGATAATCTGACATCAGATTGACCCCTTATCACTGCTTCCAGATTCTTCTTCAGGAGCACATCACGTTCTGGCCTCTTTGAACAATTCCATGCACTTCCATGTTTGTTTGCTGTTTCTCATTGTGTTCTCTTCGTCTGAAATAACTAATAAACTCTTGTACTCATTATTCACAGCCCGTCTCAGCTTTCCTTGGTATTTCCAACTTTACACAGAGTTAATTTTTTTATTCTTCTTCCCATTGTTTCATATATATATATATCCCATTTACATACATTTTTAATTGGCTTTTATCTATATTTTAAATTTGTGGGTTTTGTTTATTCTGTACCATATAGGAAACACCTCAAGAGCATAGGCCTATTTTATAATCTTTATGAGAATGTATATAGGAATGTTGTAGGTGCTTTACAAATGTCTATCAAAATTATAATACATGTATAGACACACACACACACATATGTTGTAAACTCACCCACATATACAAACACCTGATAGTATAGACTTATTTGCTTCTTTTGTTTGGAGAGTTACACATATAACAATTCTCAGGGCTAGGAACTGACCTCAATTTATAGATAACTTTAGAATGGTTCTAACTTTATTTGCCACTGTTTCCAGGTAGTATTAGACATCACATTTTGGTTTTGTTGGTGAAAAATATATCTCAGAGTTGAAAACAGTTTGACTTTTATGGAAATTAACATTTACAATAGTTGAGAATCAACTTCACTTAGCTGAAAAGCTCTCAGATCGCACATTATAATTACGCCATATAAACTACCTGAAGGATTAAAAAACTGAGGATGGGAATTGATATTCAGGTTTCCTCCCCTATTTGAAATTTTACTTCTCTTTTACAAAAGATCCACATTTGTACCTGTTTTTGCTCATTGAAAGAAATCTGAAGAGGATTTTTGCTTTCGTGAAGCAGTAATTGCTTCTTTGCTTTACGCCAGTTTAGCTTTTAAAAGATTTCATAGGAATGCTCTACTTTCAGAGAGCAGAGGAAACCTGTATTTGTTTTTATTTGAGCATAAAAAAATGTGAACAAGTGTGACTTAAAAGCTGAGTCATCTGTTTTGACCTGGGCAAGGCATGTCAGTGATTGGCAGGCGATGTGGAAAATCCTGTTCTAAGCCTCAGATAATCTTCTTACCCACCTTTTTTAGTCTCCTTGTAAATGAGAGCCCCCTTGTAAATGGGAGACAGGAGTGGGGGAGATGCTGTTTTAGGAGCAGTACATCTAGAAAATGTCTCTCTTTTAGGGTATACAGCTATATGTGTGTTCTGAACACTGCATGCTTTGTGTTTCTGTATGTTGATTTGCTTATCCTATTAATCTCCATACTCCTTGCTTCCTGTAAAGTTGACAGAACATATGCCTTATCTTTTTAAATCTTCTAGCATTATTCTTTAACAAACGGAAAATGGAAGAAAATAAAGATACGGACTCAAAAGAAAGTGGAGAATATGAAGACGACTTTGAAAAGGACCTGGAATGGTTAATTAATGAAAAAGAAAAAAGTGGTACCAGCATAATAGAGGTATATATAAATTGCCAACAGCATTCATAATAATTTCATTAAGTGCTTTGTAATTCTTGAAGAGTTTTGCATATATTATGTCATCTAGACCTCACAAAATTCCTTTGATAAAAATAGAACAAGTATCAATATTTCCTCCTTAGAGATGAGAATGTTGAGGTGTAAAGAGCTTACGTGTTGTATTTTAAGGCAAGGGCTAATTAGTAAGAGATGAGAGAATAGGGATTAAGTTAGCTCTTAATAAAGTTTAAATTATAATTTATATAATATAAAATATGATTTATTGCACCAAAATAAAAACAAGTACAATTAATTTCTACTTTATATAACTTGGGTAAATGGGGTTATACTTTTAATATAAATGAAAAGGGGGGTTATACTTTTAATATAAATGAAAATAAAGCAAAGTCTCAAAAGATATGGTCTTTTAGCTAATATTTGAAACCTTAAGACTGAATTAGCCCTTCAGGGGAATGAATATAAAAAGGAATGTAGAATCAAAACAGCCATAGGAATACCTGTAGGAAAAAGTGGATCCAGTAAATACGATCATATAGTATTTATCAGACCTGTAGAACGGAAATCCAGGAAAATGAACCAATGCCTGTATGACAGTTCTTCTCTCTTTATATTTATTTATATCTATGTATATGCTGTGTATGTGTATCTATACATAATTTGTGTGGGCATATATGTGTGTGTGTGTGTGTGTGTGTGTGTGTGTATTCATATGTGTATATATCCTTTTGTATATATGCATGAAATCAGAGTCAACAAGTAGGAAAGTAATGAAGAAAAGATGTAAGACTCCTTTAAGAATAGGTGACTTTAGACAGAGAGCTCAGTAATTACACCAGAAGTCAGATTGAAGAAGGTTAAAGAAAAGAATATAGAGAAAGAAAGCAGCAAGTCTTACATCACAAATTTCTCTTGGTTCCATTTTGCTTTCTTATGCAACGGGGAGGATAAATGGAATTATATTTGAAAAAGGCAACAAAGTAAAAAGTTACGATTTTTCTAGTATGGCCTTTAAATGGGAGTTTTATGCATCTTTAACAGAAAAATAATCAGAATGAGTACAGGCAGAGATGCCCGGAGTGGTAAGGTTGAACCAAAGTCTCATTACTGGAGGGGTATGAGATCCAGAGCACACAGTGGTAGAATCAGAGAAGCGATGATCATGATTCATTGTCTCCTTTCTTAATTCATTTAAAAATATTGTAGTCGCCTGCCAGTATCAGAGGCTGTTCTGGGTGCTGGGGATAAAACAGTTGGCAAAGCAGAGTGTTCTCATCAATCTTACTCATTCCAGGGGATGATTATAAGCATGTCTTCCTTTGAGGCTGGCAGGGAAAACGGATAATAGAGATAAAGACAGGGATGAGGACTGAGGGGAAATTTCATTGTAAAAAGTGGTAGTTTTATTGCAGATGGTTTTTTATTTTTTATTTTTATTTTTTTTTACTTCTTTCACAGTGGGTTTTAAAAAGAAGTGAAAGCCAGAGAATAGTAACGAAACAGATGCTGTCGAAATGAACCACAGAGTCAAATATGGTTTTAAAAAAAAAAGCAATTTCAATGCAGAGATCTTGGTTTAATCTCACTTACTTGTTAGACACTTTTTTTGTTTGTTTTTTAAGATTTTATTTTTTTTAACATTCTTTTTTTAAAAAAATTAATTTCTTTTAACAGAATTCATTGTTTATGCACCACACCCAGTGCTCCATGCCATACGTGCCCTCCATAATACCCACAACCTGGCTCCCCCAACCTCCCACCCCCCACCCCTTCAAACCCCTCAGATTGTTTTTCAGAGTCCATAGTCTCTCATGGTTCACCTCCCCTTCCAATTTCCCTCAACTCCCTTCTCCTCTCCATCTCCCCTTGTCCTCCATGCTATTTGTTATGCTCCACACATAAGTGAAACCATATGATAATTGACTCTCTCTGCTTGACTTATTTCACTCAGCAGAATCTCTTCCAGTCCTGTCCATGTTGCTACAAAAGTTGGGTATTCGTCCTTTCTGATGGAGGCATCATACTCCATAGTGTATATGGACCACATCTTCCTTATCCATTCGTCCGTTGAAGGGCATCTTGGTTCTTTCCACAGTTTGGCGACCGTGGCCATTGCTGCTATAAACATTGGGGTACAGATGGCCCTTCTTTTCACTACATCTGTATCTTTGGGGTAAATACCCAGTAGTGCAATTACAGGGTCATAGGGAAGCTCTATTTTTAATTTCTTGAGGAATCTCCTCACTGTTCTCCAAAGTGGTGCACCAGCTTGCATTCCCACGAACAATGTAGGAGGGTTCCCCTTTCTCCACATCCTCTCCAGCACACGTTGTTTCCTGACTTGTTAGACATTTTAATGGGCCAGGTTGATGTGCTTATCAGACATCTAGCAATGCTGTGCAGGTTAGGAAGAGGCCGCTATCAGAGAAGATGATCTTGGAGCAAGTAAAAGAGGAAGAGAATTTTAAGGAGTTGAAGAGAGCAGCAAGTAGCACTTCCCTCAGACTTGTTCTAGGAGGGAGAGTTATCTGAGAGAAAGAAAAAGTATTGCCGGTAAAGCGTTTGTTTGGTCGGTGAGTCTGTTTGTATGTGGGAGAGATGTTAGGTAGGAAGCCTTTCTTTCAACACAGCAGATGGAGCACAGGGTTTGTGACGCTGCAAGACTAGTCTATGTGGAATTGTTCCTTGGTCTATGTGAAATGTTGTTCTTGTGGAATTATACTTTTAAAAAAAAAATTATGTTTTTTTATTTGAGAGGGAGAGGGAGGGAGAAAGCAATTATGCTTTTTTTTTAAAGACTTTATTTATTTATTTGATAGAGACACAGTGAGAGAGGGAGCACAGGCAGGGGGAGTGAGAGAGGGAGAAGCAGACCTCCTGCCAAGCAAGGAGCCTGATGTGGGGCTTGATACCAGGACCCTGGGATCATGACCTGAGCCGAAGGCAGATGCCCAACCACTGAGCCACCCAGGTGCCCCGGAATTACACCTTTTTAATGTAAAACCAAGTTATGTGATGGTGTTTAGCATAGATTATTGGGGCCTCTGAGGATAGTTGAGGAGGGAAAATGTCATCCAGAGATAAAAATTAACCTGGAATTTGGGTATAGATCCTGCAGAAAATAGCAGCAATAATAATCTGAAAAGATTTTAAGAACCTCAAAATGATTAGAACTTGACCAAAGACTGATATTGTAATGATTCTGGAAAGAAAGATACCTTTTTGAAGAATACAAATATTATAAGGAGAAAACATAAAAAAAATTTTTCTTCTGAAAATTTAAAGGAGGAAAATTTTATAGAGGAAGAATGTCGAAATAATAATGACTTATTTGTAATTACCTTTCATTCACTAGCATGAACATTTAAAAAATATTAATATAGCATTTAGCAACATCAAATTCAGATTTAGGGTTAAATTTCTCCCAAAGTGCTGTTGTCACATGTATTTCCCTTGGGGTACTCATAAACATGAATTAGACTATGATGAGTGGAGTGTAAAATAAGCATGTGCATTTTCCCATTCATAAGATACATTGCACGAATATGAAATTCACTTCAGATTAGCTATGTATATATGAACAAAGAGTCTCAATTTTTACTCAAGAGAACTTCATATTTTTTTTAGATGGCTTGTGGGAATGAAGAGAATATTAACCAAGAATTAAAAGCCAATGAAACAGAAATAGAACACACCGAACAACATTCTGATCCTGACAAATCTTCGAAGGATGAGCTTTCACCAAGAAGAAATGACTTCATTTCTGTACCGAGTATTCAACCTTTGGATCCCATATCAGATTCAGATAGTGAAAACTCTTTCCAGGAATCCAGAGTGGAAAGCCAGAGAGACCTGGAAGAGGAAGAGGATGAGGAAGTAAGGAGATACATTATGGAGAAAATTATGCAAGCCAACAAGATCCTGCAGAATCAAGAACCTGTGAATGATAGAAGAGAGCGAAAACTCAAGTTCAAAGACAAATTAGTTGATCTGGAAGTTCCTCCGCTGGAAGACACTGACACTCACAAAAATTATTTTGAAAATGAAAGTAGTATGTCAGGAAAACTGTCACAGTTATGTATTTCCAATGAATTTGGACAGGAAAATGTGCTCCTGTCACTAACTGATGGAAACGGTGAAGAAAACAAGGATAGGAAAATACTAGTAGAGAGAGATGGAAAGTTTGAACTTCTGAACTTACAAGACATTGAGAGTCAGGGGTTTTTGCCCCCCATTCATGCTCATGGTACAGAAAATGAACCTCATCAGTTGTCCCCCAGATCTTCCAACTCAAGTGTCAATGGGGCGAAGATGGAAGAGTCTATAGCAAGGATTCATGCAGTTGCTCACTCAGCAGCAGAAGAGCCACTGGCTTACATCCCTCAGCCACCGCCCAACCCCAAGACACGTCCGAGCTCTGCTGTCAACTCAGATCGAAGTAAGGGTAATGGGAAATCTAATCACAGGACCCAGTCTGCGAATGTATCTCCAGTGACCTCAACATACGGTCTTTCCCCTCGACAGAAAGAACTGCAAAAGCGGCTAGAACTGAAGAGAGAAAAGCTAAAGAGAGAGGTGAGGACATAAGGGCACGTCCTCTTAAAAGCAGAATGTATCTTCATGTTTTAGAAATGCCGTAGCAATTAGAATGGTTCCTCAAACTATTGGATATATTTGCTTGCTTGTTTTGTTTTTCTCTTGTTAGATTAAGTGGTTAAATATTAAGAATGTGTCTTTATGGGATAAATATCATGATTATCTTGGTCCTTTCTTATAAGGATCATGAAGCATTGTAACAAATAACTTGTCTTAGAGGTAGGGATCTCAGGGAGGACATCATCTGATCCTTTCATTTTAAAGATGAGGCTCAGAAAAGTGACTGTTCAAAGTAATCTTGGTGTGATACGGTGGAAATCAGATGCCAGGTAGAAAAATGAAGGCATAAATTTGTTGGGATTTGGGAGGCAACAAATTTGGATTTGTATTATAATAATTTGATTTATGTGTATATGTGTTTTCGTATATCTTCCATGCCTGTAATTCCTTGATTTCAGGGATTTTAGTTTTAGGTTAAGATTAGAGCCTAATAACCTTAACAAAGTATTTCCAAAATGCCATTTAGAATCCCATATAGAACCCCAGATGATGATGATGATGGTTTTGTTCTGTTGATCAAGAAGAGGCTGTGAAGTAACCATAGCATTCTCTGGGCTCTTTGGGATTGCAATCCAGGAGACACTGCATCTGCCTCAATCGGAAGTGTGCTCTGAACAGTCAGGGAGTGCAGGCCTATAAAGGCAAAACCCACAAGGTTACACAACTTCTTTTTAAAGACTTAGGATTGGTGATGACAGAGTTTAAGCTGACTATCTAATACACATTGGCTTTGTAGCTAACAGGTATTATATTATTTCAGTCCGAAGCACCAGGTGGTCATGGTGTTGTGGGGGCAGTTACAATGGACAAGTTGCAGTTGACAAAAGTCAAAAGTTCATGGTAGGCTGAGAATTGAAACATGAGAGCTGAAGTAGGAGACATGCATAGGCCTCACTTCCTCAGTGTTCTTTCTTTTTTAAGATTTTATTTATTTATTTGACAGACAGAGATCACAAGTAGGCAGAGAGGCAGGCAGAGAGAGAGGAGGAAGCAGGCTCCCCGAGGAGCAGAGAGCCTGATGCGGGACTCGATCCCAGGACCCTGGGATCATGACCTGAGCCAAGGCAGAGGCTTCACCCACTGAGCCACCCCTGCACTCCTCTCTGTTCTTTCAGCTCTGTTGGGAGTGGCTCTCTTAGCAACGCTTGCTTCATTTTGAATCTTCTTTCACATTTCCCCCTTCTCATCAAGATCTCTCTGGTAAGAAAGCACCAGTGACAAATTTTTATGATCATGCAGTCCCCGTTCATGGTCCAAGCGGTTGGCAACCTGCCATTTGGCCCCATCATGTCTCCTGGAGGCCAGAGTCTCACAGTGGCTGATACGCGATATGTCCAGTAAGTGTGCTCGCTGAAAGTCTTACAACTACATTTGAGTAATGGGGAGATTTGAGGAAATAAGCTTTAGAACTTAGGTTCTCTTTTCTTTTCACTTAAAGGGTAGACCTGATGAATGGTTTTGAGTCTTTGAACGAACACCCTCTGAGTTCTGACAGACTTTGGCACAGTGGCCATGAACAGCACTGACAGTGTGATAATAATGAATATAGAACAAATTAAAGCAATGAGAAGTAAGATAATTTGTAGCCTCAATCTTAAAATGGTCGCATTCTGGTCAGGAGTCAACTAAAGTTATCCGAGAGTCTGAAATCTAACCAGAGGTTTTAGAGGATGGGATTAGAGATTCAGCAAGCTTAAAAATCTTAGCAGTTTCCAATTCTACTGATGGGAAGTTCTTACCCATGTACAGCAAGAAGTCTCAAGCAAATAAGCTAATGCTGTGCTCTTACAGGGGACAACGTGAGGTAGAGTCTCCAAGGACTTCCTTTGGCTCTAACGGCTCAGGGAGTGGACTTGGCAATTCTGCTGATGGTCCAAGAAAGGTTTCTGATCATGTCCTCACTCCAGCCAGCAACTGAAGATCCTCCCAAACTGGGCCCCTCACTGAGGTTTATCTCTCATGGGAGACCACAGCCTTGAGAAAGTCCACAGCTATTATCTTTATGTTCAGAGGGGTTTAGGATGGGTCAGGATGGCCATTTTCTTTCAGTTCTTTTAGGGGAAAGACTTCTTTTAGCTCTATGCTTAGTTCCTGTGTGGTCTCCTTTAGTTACCGAGTTAAGGACAGAAAAAGGGGAAGTTAGATATCCCAGGAGACACTGTCCTGCCTTTCTTCAGCTGTATAGGCAGTCAGATGCCAAGATTCTCCCTTGTAAGTGCAGACAAAAATGTGTCCTGTAGGAGTGCAAAGTGTCTCTGCTTAGGTCTGGTTATTTATGGACTCATTTTTTGGTACAGAGGGCATCGCAGGAGAAAGCAGAGGTCTGTTTTATTTGAGCAGACAAAGAGGATGTGTTTCAGGTATTAACTGAAAGAACCTTTTGCAAGCGTGGTGTTGCGGCTAGAAAGGCCTATTGGAGAACACTTACACTTTTTATTTGGGCTTTGGCATGTCTGCAGGAGTCAAATATAGGAGGCTTATAGCTCTTGATAAATTGTTGGACAAATAGAAATATTTTTCCCTGGTATTTTGGTTGGTTCAAGTGAAGCAAAGGGGATTTCCTTTTCTGGGAGCAAAACTATTTTAACTTGACAGGTGAGATCACAGGGGGCAATCTGGTGTATAGTGAAATTAGGGAGAAAGGTGAAATTATAAATGAGATGACCAAGAGTCTCCTGGTCTTCCATAGTGGGCTGAGAAAGACATTCAGCCAGAAAGGTTACCAGATAAAACATGCTATGGCTTGGGTTATTTGAATTATGGCATTTGTCTACCATTTAGCTCGTCTAATTTGGGTAATAATAAGCAGGATCAGAAAGTATTTAATGTTTTGAAAACAGTTGAACAGACTCAAGTAGTCAAAATCCTTGGGTATAAATAGGATTAACAAGAGTGCTAAAATGCCTACTACAAGAATTATTCCAAATATTTCATGGACATTAAGCATTAGTAGGAGTCTTTGGTGAGTTTATACAAGCTCGGTCATGACTCAGGAAAGCTGTCTCTCTACTTCAGGTACCAGGTGCTTTTGTCCAGATCTTCAGTGGGATGTCCAGTCAGGTGAAGATGCCTTTTTTTTTTTTAATGAGAACTGTTAATCCACAGGTCAGTGCCTTTAAATTTAACAGCACAGGGGTTAGTTAACAATACCTGATATGGCCCTTTCCAGTCAGGCTAGAGGGCATCCTTGTGAAGGTGACATTTCCAGGAAACAAATCTCCAGGTGCGAGATTATGAAATTAAAGATCTTTATCTCCTATGAGTGTGCTGGGGAAGGATTACTCTATGAGGCTGGTATTGTTTCCAAGGACCTTGATAAGGTCTTCGCAATAGATTAGGACATTTCCTTTCAGTAGGGCAGATTCATACGTCCCTTGGTCATCCTGAGAGTTGTTCTGGTAATGATTTCCAAGGGAGACAAGTAGTGTTTACTAAATGGAGTGGATCTTAGGTTAAATAATACCGAGGGAAGGGCTATAGACCAAAGCAGATTGAAAGATTAGTAAGTTATGGGCGTCTGGGTGGCTCAGTTGGTTAAGCAAATGCCTTCAGCTCAGGTCATAATCCCAGAGTCCCAGGATTGAGTCCCGCATTGGGCTCCCAGCTCCATGGGGAGTCTGCTTCTCCCTCTGACCTTCTCCCCTCATGCTCTCTCTCACTCTCTCAAATAAGTAAATAAAATCCTTAAAAAAATGTTTTTTAAAAATAAATATTTAGCAAGTTTTGTCAATTGGATGCTTATTCCATTTGTGTTTGTCCTACAGTGCCAGAGTATTGGGGATCGGTTTATGCAGTGAAAGTGTTGTGATACTGACTGGCTGTGGCAGATGGCCTGTAATGTTGGTCCTGTGAAATGGCTCCCTCAGTCATTGTGAAGTTCGGAGGGTATTCCCCAGTTTGGAGTTATTTTCTCCAATAATATTTACCATAGAGCTGGGGCCGTAGCTCTATGACTAGGGAAGGCTTCTGCTCGGTGAGAAAACATACAAACCATTACAAAACATAGTTGCATTCTTGAGTTGGTAGCAGATGGACAAAATCCAACTGCCATAAATCAAAGAGCCTAGATGGTAAGGGAAGATGTCCCTGTCATCAGAAGGTAAGGGTAACAGAGTAGCAGGGTTTAGAGAATGATAATATGCAATAATGACATTTGGGGAAGACAGCAAGAGGGTTTCATAAAAGGTTAATATACTGGAAGACAGATGCTGAGTATGACGAGTGTGACAGTGGAGTTTGCAATGCGAGTTGCTTATTTTTGTGACACATTTTAAAATGGTGACTGATCACATTATTATCAGGAAATACTCAGATTTCTGTGGATTTCACACAATTTTTAGAACAATGCATACCTATACAGATGTTATAGGAAGAAAGTATAGTATTATTTCTTATTTGACAATGCTTTCCATGTGATTTAACATATCAAGTAAGCCTATTAGGTTCTATGGAATTTTCCAGTTCAAGAAGACCTCATTTTAGAAGTTGACTTTGGGGAGTTTATTAAAAATGTCAAAAGGTTTGGACACTTAACCCAATAGGATCACAGAAAATTATAAAACCATATTTAACAATCCATTTAACCAAAATAATCTTCAGGACAAATACAGAAGATCATACATACTACAAAAACCTTAGCTGTTCTTCTCAGAGAAGACTCAGCTTACCCAAGTAATCAAAGATTTGATAAAGACAAAA
Source organism: Mustela nigripes (assembly GCF_022355385.1). Classification (NCBI taxonomy): domain Eukaryota; kingdom Metazoa; phylum Chordata; class Mammalia; order Carnivora; family Mustelidae; genus Mustela; species Mustela nigripes. Next base: position 1,627,537 of record NC_081566.1, on the reverse strand, counting down.
CAGAATCTGTTTCCTAAGCAGACTACATTAGAAGTAAAGAAACTTTTTGTACAATCTGTTATGAAGAACAGGCCAACAATTTGAGAAAATTTTGTCCTTTTAACAGAGAAAACCAAAATTTTGAACTAGTGTACTTTTTCATATTTCTTTCGTTTTTTAAAAAAAGATTTTATTTATTTATTTGACAGACAGAAATCACAAGTAGGCATAGAGGCAGGCAGAGAGAGAGGGGGAAGCAGGTTCCCCACCGAGCAGAGAGCCCGATGCGGGACTCAATCCCAGGACCCTGAGATCACGATCTGAGCTTAAGGCAGAGGCTTAACCCACTGAGCCACCCAGGTGCCCCTCATATTTCTTTCATTTTGAAATGGAACTTTAAATAAATTGATTTTAGTCTTAGCCAGCTTGATCGCACATAAAATTCCTTTTCCAAGATTTCTTTCCTATAAACCTCTGTGCCTATTTTAGTTTGTCTGTTGCTCTTTCTCTTTCTGAAATAACTAGCTTTAGGACAAAATCACTTTCATTTCCCTCAACAAAATGCATTTCCATTTCCCATACCTTCTTTTACTAAAAACACACACCCTACTTTCCGTGGCTGCTTTTCACAGTCATTTTCTTCCTTGTTGAATTTTAGTAATTTTATTTTCATAAATACTAATTAGAATTTTTAACCCTTAGAATTCTTTTTTTTTTTTTTTTTAAGATTTTATTTATTTATTTGACACAGAGAGACACAGTGAGCGAGGGAACACAAGCAGGGGGAGTGGGAAAGGGAGAAGCAGGCTTCCCACTGAGCAGGGAGCTGGCTTCGGGGCTTGATCCCAGGATTTTGGGATCATGACTTGAGCTGAAGGCAGACACTTAATGCTTGAGCCACCCAGGTGCCCCAACCCTTAGAATTCTTAATTCCTAGTAAAACCTAAGAAATAAACAATTGTGGACTGGAAAATTTATAAATATGTTTCATCATTTCATAATTTCTAGAAATGTATTCCCCCCTCATAGTTATTTTAATTTTTTTTGGCAAAAGTTTGTTTATTAAATAGGCCTAAATATTACAAATTTTGGTCTCTCTGTAAAAAATTTAAAAGCCAAAACTAAATAAACTTAGGTTTAGCAATCAATATCTCAATATGTTGTATTATTTGGAAATGATCTAAATGGGCAGTGAATATCTGTTATCTGGTTTAACATAATCTCATTTAAATTTATTTAAATTGCTTTCATTTAGTTGTTATATTTGAATTAGAACATTAAATTGCTAATCATCATCTTAAATTATTTCCTTTATTGATAGGTTTTGAAAGAATAGCCTGAGATGTTATGATTAAGTAAACCCAGGTAGAAAAAAATTGTGTATCTCCATTATATCTAATGCTCATAACTCTGAAGACATTCTTGTTTTTATTAAATTAGCAAGCTTAAACTAACATTTATTTATTTTTATTTTAAATTCTTTTACTTAATTTTTTGCTTTAAGAGGGAGAAAGAGTGCACACGTGTGCAGAGGGAGGGGCTTGGGGAGAGGGAGTTTGAGAGAGAATTTTAAGTAGGCTCCACACTCGGGCTTGAAATCTCATGACCCTGAGATCATGACCTGAGCCAAAATCAGGGGTTGGACCCTCGACTGACTGAGCCACCCATGTTCCCCTTTTTATAAAGCTGTTTTTTTTTTTTAAAGATTTATTTATTTGAGAGAGAGAGAGAGTGAGAATGGGGGAGGGGCAGAGGGAGAGGTAGAGAGAGAATCCTCAAGCAGACCCTGCAGTGAATGCAGAGCCCACGGTGGGGGTCCGTCCCAGACCTGGAGATCATGACCTGAGCTGAAACCAAGAGCCCAATGCTTAAGTGACTACACCACCCGGCGCCCTTACTAAGGCTTTTATTTGAATTCCATTTAGTTAACCTACCATATAATATTAGTTTCAGGTGTCCAATACAGTGATTCAACACTTTCATGCAACAGCCTGTGCTTCTCACAAGTGCAGTCCTTAGTTCCTTCACCTGTTTAATCCACACACCCCCTTCCCCCCCTCACCCAGCCATCAGTTTGTTCTCTACTAAACTAGCATTTATTTATCGAGACTGTTTCAGATCATGTGAACTTGAAAAATATTTGGATTAGTGTTTTTTGTATTTCTTGGAATTTTTGGAATACTTCATTTTTGTAAGCACTTCATTGTCTTTAAAAGGCCAATTAAATGGAGCTCTTTTATAAAGTAACTTGGCAATGCTGTCAGAGGGAGAAAGTATATCACTGTAACGTGCATATGTAGATGCATGTGACATATGGATAGAGAGAGACAGAAACCTTATAGTGTCATCTTAAAATTCATGCCATGATTCAGGTACAAAACTCAAAAGAATTGTTGAATCTTAATGGTGTTCCTGCAGATGGACTAGGTTAACTGCTATGATGACCAGAGTTTTTTACTGAGGATCTTTATTTGTGTGCCGTGAAGATTGTTTCAGAGCTGTCCCCAGAATCCTGGCACGAAGACTGGAATGAGGAAGGGGAGGAGGGTACAGAGGAAATGAAGATGGTGCAGAGGGAAAGGAAGATGGCTCCAAAGGCAGGACCTTGGTGCAGGATGGCTGTTGCAAAGCCCAGAGACAGAGGAGGAGGAGGAAGGGAACACAATGTGCCTGAGACAGAGGGTGGGTCTTTGTAAACTTGTTTGTTTGCTTGAGTCAATTGAGGAATGGCATTTTGTAAAGAGAAGATTTTTAGAATCTTGAATATGTTTAAAAACTCCTAGGTACCAACTGAAGTAGGCATCCCATTTGATTGCCTTTGTAACCCTTTTCCAGTTGTGCATGCAAGTAAACTAATTTTAGGATATCCAAAGTGCCCATTTTGGCCAATGAAATTTTAAATTATTCTGGGTAATTTGATCCAATGGGGCAAAAGTTCACAGCAAGAAGGGCCATATTCCTTAACATAAGGTTACAGCAGGGGGCTAATTATTAGAAACTCCTTCGCAGGAGGATTTCCCATAATTGAGTACTTACCAAGAACCTGAAACTCAAATATTCCAGTCGAAATGAGTGAAGATAGATCCTCCCTGCAAAAATGAGTGAGGATGGAAGCTAGCAACGGGGGACACCCAAGTAAAGGCCTGAGCCTTGACCACGTGCGGGTTCAGGACCAAGAGGATTTATGATTGTGAGTTGAAGCCACCAAGGCTACGTCAGACTGCAAGGGACTCTTGGTACCTTCCTCAAATCTATGGCAGCATCAGAGACAGAGTTCAGGCACTTTGGATCCTACCAACTATGCCAAGTAATGTTGGTCAAGAAGAGGCTGTGAGACAAACAGAGCACTTATTGAGTGTTGGGGATCGCAACCCCGGAAACAGAGCCAATGAAAATGAAAAGTGCTTTGACTTGTCAGCAGGGAGTACAGGCTCATAAAGACTGAACGTCATGAAAATTTGTTCTGAAAGATAGTGTAAACTGGCAATTTAATACACAGTTGGCTGTTTAGCTACTAGGTAGTTATATTATCTCTATTTCAGTCCAAAGTAGAAGGAAGGAGTTTGGGATACAATTGACAAGAATCAAAAGTTCCCTTTGTTCTGAGCATTGAACCAGGAGACCTGCCTTTTCCTACTTCAGTGTCCTTTCAATTCTATTTTGAGTGACTTTCTTAGCAATGCATACTTCATTTTGAATCTTTTTTTGTAGCTCTTAAATGAAATTCCATTTTATTAATGAAAATTCCAGGTACTAAATATGTTAGTAAATTTTCTCTAAATTACTTAAATCAGTGCCCCAATTCCCTGTTTTACTGGATAACTAATGATATTAAGCTGAACCACAAAATGACTGTAAATGCCAAACCTTAGTAGAATCACAGGTAAATAGAATTTTACAATTAGAAGAATCCTTAAAGGTCCTTTTACAGATAAGACAACTATAGTTTAGAAGTTTAATTAACTTCACCAAAATCACTCAACCTGTTTATAGGAAAGTTGGAGTCAAAATCTGTTTTCTTGGCATCTATTAAGAAATGGTGTAGGAATTATTTAGGGATTATCAGGGAAATATCTGGCATGTAAATAAGAAATCCATATTACCAGAAAAAGGTGAAAAACAAAGTTAGTAGGAGTATGTAGGCTACAGAACACTCAGGCAGGAATCTGAAGAATGTACACTGAATTAACTTACTTGGTCACTACTATTTGGACTATAACAGGCAGATTCAGTTTACTTGCTTGAGGCATATAACAATTCTTCAAGGGGTCTGCTAATGCAGAACTTGTGATAATTCAAACTAATATTTGAGAATGACTGAACTATATAAGGTTGCTATATACCCACATACATGTATGAGTGTATTTGCATATTTCTATAGATGTTATCTGAGAGGCTGTATATAATTTCAGTGTCTTTTCACTAATGAACTAAGTAATCTTTAACTGCCAGGACTCATAAATAGTTTTATTTTGATTCTCTCTGCTGGGTGTACTCTTACTCTTGGTGCTGGGATGCATTTTCTCCTATCAGGATTCTCAGAACTGAATTTCCCTTTGCTTATGTACTTGTTCAAGGCATCGTTTTTATTTATATACTCGCTCAAGACTGTGTGTAAATGCTAAGGCTTTTAAATATTTCTTAGTTGGTTTCAGGGGACGGCTTTCCTTGTTTATGCCCAACAAAATATTTGCTGGGTTGGACTGCTATCCTCTACGCATTCTAAGTGCATCGTTTCATTGTTCCTGTTGGCAACTGCATTGTCTACACTTTGGCTGATAATTCTGTGTGATACGTTTAATGTTTCTCAGAAATATAATCATCATACCATACTGTCTATATTTATACAAAGTACTGTCGATGAGAAAAGAGGTTGAACTGAAATAAAGCAAATGCATTCATTTGAGTTCTCAGAAATGCCATTTGGGGAGCAATGAAACTCAATTTGTATCCACTAGGGAACAAAAAGTCAAGAGTTTTAAAGGCAAAAAGGAATGCTTGTATACATTATTTACAAAGAATTTTGTTTGGTGTTGACAGCAGAAAACTAATCTTGGCTACACATAATCAGTTGCTAAGGCTGTCACTAAAAAACAGTCTGTTACTGTAGCACATTGTAAGTACTGGTAGAATCCTTATTATGTTGGTAGTTTGGCTTTGCTCAAAAGTTGGTGATTATACCAAGTGGGGACTTGAAATAAGGCCCACATCCTAAAGGCCACTGGCTCCATTTTAAAATGCCTTGACTTAAGTGAATTGATTTTATTTCACTTTTCACAGTATCCAAGGTCCTTTTTATAAAAAGAAATGTACAAATAAATGTAAAATTTAACTTTGATAAATTCACATTTTATATAAGTTTTTTTAGGGCTTAGGAAATAGCATATAGGTTTTTAAAATAGAAATCCTCATTTTTATTCATATATGTATATACATTTTTTTTTAAAAAAGGAGATGATCATCAGAGTATATAGGTATTTTAAAAGACATTCTATGCTGTTAATTGGGTAGAATTTTTCTATTCTTTCTTACATCTTGTTCAGTTAGAAGGCATTAGAAAGACTTGCTATGTTGTCAAAAATGTGAGGCAAGAACTCTGAATTCCATCATTTGAAGATAATTGGATTTATGTATAATTCAGTTATTTAAGTGATAAAATTTTGGTATTGAAAAGTACTTAAGAGCTCATTAATATCACTCCATTTCGTAGATGAGAATCCTGAGGTAGGTGGTTTGCCCAAGTTGACTTAATATGATGGTAGTATGATTGTATCTCAGATCTCCTCACTTTTAATTTAGTACGATTTCCACTATGGCATGCTGCTTTGCTTCTAGTAACTATTTTATAGCTCTATATAACTGATTTATGTACCTCTCTTCAAGAAACTCCCTTTTATAACATTAGTTGAATAATTCATATAAAAATTCATTTTGTTCTGTAGTTAAATATTTTTCTGATAGCAAAAAAGTTATTTTGTAAATATACACCAGTTGAAAAATACCTTAAAACATTATAATTAAAAAATTCAAACACATATAAAGGTACAGTTAATCCTTATATCCCCATCACCCAGATTTAAAAGTCATTGAGATTTTGGCATATATGCTCCATCCCCTCTGCTTCTTGGCTGATGTATTTTTAAAGTAAGCCCTAGGCAGTACATCCTTGCTCACTTCTACATTTTTATATATATTTCTAAATGATTGTAGCATTTTCTTTCATAACCACAGTGCCATTTATCACAATTAACAAATTTAACAATAACAAAAAACATTTCAAACATTTATGGAAGCATATGGTACTTCTAGAGTGTGGTGGCTTTTTTTTTTTTTTCCTTTTGCATGACTGCAATTGAAGGGGTTTAACTCCAAAAGTAAATTAGGAAGTGAAGGTGAGATTCAAGGAGTTCCTCAACAGCATGCATGCATTGTACCTCTATGTAGTTGTAGAATTTACCCCTACAGTTTAACTTATCCAGTGCCATTTTCATTTTATTCCTAAGCAAATTAGAGCCCCCCCTATTTTTTTTTTAGAGAAGCCCAATTTTTAGATGGAAAGTTTTAGGAGCAGAGAATGCTAATTTCAGATCTCAAAATATATCTTTTTATTCTGATAACTCATATATAATTTTATTCACCTTTCATGAATGTCTTTTGATATTCTTTCCACCAGGAAGAACAACGAAAAATAGAAGAAGAAAAAGAAAAGAAAAAAGAGAATGACATGGTATTTAAAGCATGGTTGCAAAAGAAAAGAGAGCAGGTCCTAGAAATGAGGAGAATTCAGCGAGCAAAACAAATCGAAAACATGAATAGTAGAGTAAGTGAAACTTCTCTATGAAAAATAAGTATACAGATATGAAAGTTGAATTTATTTACAGAAGGGAATGTGAATATCAGAATAGGAACCTACAGAAAAAGTAGAAAAAGTGGTCCAAGAACAACTCTTGCAAAAGATATACCATAGAGATGACTTTACAATTAAATTCTCAGAAGTCTTGTGAAAGTCAAATGATTACTATTTTATTCACACTTTTATAGCACAGAAAATGGAAAACTATCAATATGTTTTTCAGGATAGTATAACTTTGATACTCAAAATAAGACAAAGATAACACACACACACACACGCACACACCCACAAACCCTACAGAATGGTCTTACTTAAGAACAGACATATAGACAGATGGAGAAAAGAGAGATACCGTATGGTTTCAGTCATACATAAAATCTGAAAAAACAAAACAAATGAATAAACAAAAAAGAAAATTACATCTATAAATACAGAGGACGAAGTGATGGTTGCCAGAAGGGTGGGAGAGTAGAGGGTTGGGTAAAATCAGTGAAGGGGAGTGGGAGGTGCAGGCTTCCTGTTACAGAATGAATAAATCATGGGAATAGAAGGCACAGTGCAGGGAATATAGTCAGTGGTATTACAGTAGTGTTGTACAGAGATAGATGGTGGCTACACTCATGGTGAGCTCAGAGATGGTGAATCACAGTTCTACACCTGAAACTAATGTAACACTGTAGGTCAGCTATACTAAAAAAATTCTTTTTAAAAAGCATAGATATATGCTAATCTTACATGAAAACTAACAAAGAGAGGTGCCTGTGGCTCAGTCACTAAGCGGCTGCCTTTAGCTCAGGTCATGATCCCAGAGTTCCTGGGATCCAGCTCCCTGCTCAGCGGGGAGTCTGCTTCTCCCTCTCCCTCTCCGGCTGCTTGTGTTCCCTCTCTCTCTGTCTCTTTGTCAAATAAATAAAATCTTAAAAAAATAAAAAGCTAGCAAAGATGCACAATTATTTAATTTTTAAAATTGTGAGACAGAAAACCAAGGAGAAAACAAAAAAATAATCCATATCCCTACCATCTTTTCTAAAAAGCATATAAAGAAAAAACAAAATTTAATCTTATGCCCTATCCAGGATCATCTCCCAGTGACAACCACTTTTTGCAGTGTGGTGCAAGTCTTCCAAGTCTTATTTATATTTATAATTTCACATGTCAAAAATCTATTATGTGCTTTGCTTTTTTCCCCACTTAATTCATCATAGATATATTTCTACATCATTACATTTAGATATTTCTTTTCAACTAGCTGCAAAGTATGAGGTGCCTGGGTGGCTCCATCGATTAAGTGTCTGACTCCTGATTTTGAACATGGGCTCATGGTCATGATCTCAGGGTCGTGAGTGGGTAGTGGGATTGAGATTCTCTCTCTCCCTCTCCCTCTGCTCCCCCGCTTACATGCTCGCTCGCTCTCAATAAATACATAAAGAAATAAAATCTTTTTAAAAAAAGACCCAAATAGCTGCATAGTATTCTGTTCAGAGATACCTTAATTTATTAAATCCTCAACTGTGGATATTTAGTGCAGTTCTGGTATTGTTCTGCTCATTAACAGTGCTGTAGTGAACACGTTGGTTCTGCAGGAGAGTGTCTTAAGAGTGGAGTTGATGACTTGCTGGACGTTCAGGTGAAATTTTTGGTTAAATGTGCAAAAATCAACCTCCCAAAAGGTGTGCCAATTTCCAGTCCCTTCAACAGTAAGTAAGAGTGGATATTTACCACATCCCGACTAACACTGTACAAGGTTTATCTTAATTTTTATTCGGATTAGTAATACACATGAGTTTATGTGGACATGTGAATATTCTGCGAATTTCCTGTGTAGCCTTTTCTTTTTTCTTGGTTTTATTTTTCTTCTTGCATTGTATATTAGAGATTACAATCCTTTGTTATATATGTCATAAATACATTTTCCTACACGGACAGTATATTTTTTATGTTGCCTACGATGCCATTTATAGAAGTCTTTAGCTTTTAAAATCTTGGGATGGGTGATACTTTTTGAGGCAAGACACAAAAGCCATAAACTAAGAGAGAAAACGTTGAGAAATTTGCAACTGTTGTCAGATAACAATATACTATAACCAAGTAGGGCTTATTTTAGGAAGGAAATTACGGATAAGTAATAACCCATTAATAAAATCCATCACATCAATAGGTAGATAAAAAGAATATATGGTTATCTTAAAAGAGAATGGTATTTCTTTTTAGTACAATTCATTTTAAAAATTCCTAATAAAATATTAAAACAGCATAAGTAGTATCTTGGGAAATACTGTAGGTATTTTAGTAGGTAAACCTATTGAAGTTAGGAACAAGTAAGTCTCCACTCCGTGTTAAATAGCTTCGTTCTGAGAGTTCTAGCCAGCTCACTAAGGCGAAACGCGAGGTATCAGGATTCCCAGAGTGCATATTTACGTTATAAACATGAGAAATTTATAGTCCTCCTATAGCAAAAACTCGTAGAGAAATATAAAAAGAGAAGGAATACAGGAATATGTAAAATACTTGGAGCTGAACAAGAATATGTCTGATCTCTGTGGAGAGTACAGTACCGCTTTGCAAAGGACAAAAAAGATGACTTTGGTAAATGAAGACAAACATGATATTTCTGGGTGGGTGAGGTAACTATTATAAATACAGGAGTTCTTTGGCAAATGGAAACAAATACGATACTCCTGCATGGATTGACTAAATACTCCGAAGACTTGAGTCCCTCTAAATTTATATTTAATGCAATTTCCACTGAAAGCTGGTGAGGATGTTTTAAAGGTGTCCGAATCGTTACTGTTACTCTTAGTTTATTATTAAGCGAAACTTTTGGAATTTTCTGACAGAAAACCGGGCGGAGGCTCTGGATAGAAGGTTCTCAAATGACTGCGTCGGCGGCCGAGGTGCGGGAGAAACGTCGTTAGAACTAAGGAAGCGCCGGGTTAGGAGTCGGTCCGGGGCGTGGCGGGCTCCGGGGCGTGGCGGGCTCCGGGGCGTGGCGGGCTCCGGGGCGTGGCGGGCTCCGGGGCGTGGC